>NW_021823004.1:0-70690 GCF_901001165.1 Salmo trutta
CTTACATTGGAAGGGAGATGGAGGAAATATCTCCCACCCTGAGAATAGATCTCACTGGTCTCTAAAAGCAGCTAAGGGAAGGACAATGTTTTCTCCATCTAAATTTCTGCATCAAATGAACAAGTTGCATTGATACTTCTTATAAAAGATTCGTAATACAACTTTGGTAGAAATTATGATCAAACCAAACAAAATTTAACAAAACATAAAAATAAAAACAAATGTTTGTAAGATGACTAAAAATTATAAATGTTCATTACCTCTTTTAAAAGCAGCAATGTCACTTTTTGGGGACACAACCAATTCACATAGACCACGTGTTTATATAATCTGTCATTCTCATTGAAAGCAAGTCTAAGAAGCAGTAGATCTGTTGCATGTGCTCTATTCCTATGCTTCCCGTTCTTAAAAATGTTGGTTTTGCCTCGATTACTTCCAGTTCTTTTTCACCAGATTCAAACAGCTGAAACACAGTTTTGTTTGATTAATGAAAATATATTTCACAGCTCTTTAGACATTACAATGATTCTACTCACAGCTCTTTAGACGTTACAATGATTCTACTCACAGCTCTTTAGACGTTACAATGATTCTACTCACAGCTCTTTAGACGTTACAATGATTCTACTCACAGCTCTTTAGATGGTACAATGATTCTACTCACAGCTCTTTAGACATTACAATGATTCTACTCACAGCTCTTTAGACGTTACAATGATTCTACTCACAGCTCTTTACATTACAATGATTCTACTCACAGCTCTTTAGATGGTACAATGATTCTACTCACAGCTCTTTAGACATTACAATGATTCTACTCACAGCTCTTTAGACATTACAATGATTCTACTCACAGCTCTTTAGATGGTACAATGATTCTACTCACAGCTCTTTAGACATTACAATGATTCTACTCACAGCTCTTTAGACGTTACAATGATTCTACTCACAGCTCTTTAGACATTACAATGATTCTACTCACAGCTCTTTAGACATTACAATGATTCTACTCACAGCTCTTTAGACATTACAATGATTCTACTCACAGCTCGTTAGACATTACAATGATTCTACTCACAGCTCTTTAGATGGTACAATGATTCTACTCACAGCTCTTTAGATGTACAATGATTCTACTCACAGCTCTTTAGACATTACAATGATTCTACTCACAGCTCTTTAGACGGTACAATGATTCTACCACAGCTCTTTAGACATTACAATGATTCTACTCACAGCTCTTTAGACATTACAATGATTCTACTCACAGCTCTTTAGATGGTACAATGATTCTACTCACAGCTCTTTAGATGGTACAATGATTCTACTCACAGCTCTTTAGATGATACAATGATTCTACTCACAGCTCTTTAGACGTTACAATGATTCTACTCACAGCTCTTTAGACATTACAATGATTCTACGCACAGCTCTTTAGACATTACAATGATTCTACTCACAGCTCTTTAGACGTTACAATGATTCTACTCACAGCTCTTTAGACATTCAATGATTCTACTCACAGCTCTTTAGACATTACAATGATTCTACTCACAGCTCTTTAGACGTACAATGATTCTACTCACAGCTCTTTAGACGTTACAATGATTCTACTCACAGCTCTTTAGATGACAATGATTCTACTCACAGCTCTTTAGACATTACAATGATTCTACTCACAGCTCTTTAGACATTACAATGATTCTACTCACAGCTCTTTAGACATTACAATGATTCTACTCACAGCTCTTTAGACGTTACAATGATTCTACTCACAGCTCTTTAGACATTACAATGATTCTACTCACAGCTCTTTAGACATTACAATGATTCTACTCACAGCTCTTTAGACATTACAATGATTCTACTCACAGCTCTTTAGACGTACAATGATTCTACTCACAGCTCTTTAGATGATACAATGATTCTACTCACAGCTCTTTAGACATTACAATGATTCTACTCACAGCTCTTTAGATGGTACAATGATTCTACTCACAGCTCTTTAGACATTACAATGATTCTACTCACAGCTCTTTAGATGGTACAATGATTCTACTCACAGCTCTTTAGATGGTACAATGATTCTACTCACAGCTCTTTAGAGATGGTACAATGATTCTACTCACAGCTCTTTAGACATTACAATGATTCTACTCACAGCTCTTTAATGGTACAATGATTCTACTCACAGCTCTTTAGACATTACAATGATTCTACTCACACAGCTCTTTAGACATTACAATGATTCTACTCACAGCTCTTTAGACATTACAATGATTCTACTCACAGCTCTTTAGATGGTACAATGATTCTACTCACAGCTCTTTAGATGACAATGATTCTACTCACAGCTCTTTAGATGATACAATGATTCTACTCACAGCTCTTTAGACGGTACAATGATTCTACTCACAGCTCTTTAGATGGTACAATGATTCTACTCACAGCTCTTTAGATGATACAATGATTCTACTCACAGCTCTTTAGATGGTACAATGATTCTACTCACAGCTCTTTAGACATTACAATGATTCTACTCACAGCTCTTTAGACGATACAATGATTCTACTCACCTCTTTAGACGGTACAATGATTCTACTCACAGCTCTTTAGACATTACAATGATTCTACTCACAGCTCTTTAGACATACAATGATTCTACTCACAGCTCGTTAGACATTACAATGATTCTACTCACAGCTCTTTAGATGGTACAATGATTCTACTCACAGCTCGTTAGACATTACAATGATTCTACTCACAGCTCTTTAGACGATACAATGATTCTACTCACAGCTCTTTAGACGTTACAATGATTCTACTCACAGCTCTTTAGATGGTACAATGATTCTACTCACAGCTCTTTAGACATTACAATGATTCTACTCACAGCTCTTTAGACGATACAATGATTCTACTCACAGCTCTTTAGACGTTACAATGATTCTACTCACAGCTCTTTAGACATTACAATGATTCTACTCACAGCTCTTTAGACATTACAATGATTCTACTCACAGCTCTTTAGACGGTACAATGATTCTACTCACAGCTCTTTAGATGGTACAATGATTCTACTCACAGCTCTTTAGATGATACAATGATTCTACTCACAGCTCTTTAGATACAATGATTCTACTCACAGCTCTTTAGATGATACAATGATTCTACTCACAGCTCTTTAGACATTACAATGATTCTACTCACAGCTCTTTAGACGGTACAATGATTCTACTCACAGCTCTTTAGACGGTACAATGATTCTACTCACAGCTCTTTAGATGATACAATGATTCTACTCACAGCTCTTTAGATGATACAATGATTCTACTCACAGCTCTTTAGATGATACAATGATTCTACTCACAGCTCTTTAGATGACAATGATTCTACTCACAGCTCTTTAGACATTACAATGATTCTACTCACAGCTCTTTAGACATTACAATGATTCTACTCACAGCTCTTTAGACATTACAATGATTCTACTCACAGCTCTTTAGACATTACAATGATTCTACTCACAGCTCTTTAGACATTACAATGATTCTACTCACAGCTCTTTAGATGGTACAATGATTCTACTCACAGCTCTTTAGACATTACAATGATTCTACTCACAGCTCTTTAGACATTACAATGATTCTACTCACAGCTCTTTAGACATTACAATGATTCTACTCACAGCTCTTTAAATGGTACAATGATTCTACTCACAGCTCTTTAGACATTACAATGATTCTACTCACAGCTCTTTAGATGGTACAATGATTCTACTCACAGCTCTTTAGACATTACAATGATTCTACTCACAGCTCTTTAGACATTACAATGATTCTACTCACAGCTCGTTAGACATTACAATGATTCTACTCACAGCTCTTTAGATGGTACAATGATTCTACTCACAGCTCTTTAGACATTACAATGATTCTACTCACAGCTCTTTAGACGTTACAATGATTCTACTCACAGCTCTTTAGACATTACAATGATTCTACTCACAGCTCTTTAAATGGTACAATGATTCTACTCACAGCTCTTTAGACATTACAATGATTCTACTCACAGCTCTTTAGATGGTACAATGATTCTACTCACAGCTCTTTAGACATTACAATGATTCTACTCACAGCTCTTTAGATGGTACAATGATTCTACTCACAGCTCTTTAGATGGTACAATGATTCTACTCACAGCTCTTTAGATGGTACAATGATTCTACTCACAGCTCTTTAGACATTACAATGATTCTACTCACAGCTCTTTAAATGGTACAATGATTCTACTCACAGCTCTTTAGACATTACAATGATTCTACTCACAGCTCTTTAGACATTACAATGATTCTACTCACAGCTCTTTAGACATTACAATGATTCTACTCACAGCTCTTTAGATGGTACAATGATTCTACTCACAGCTCTTTAGATGATACAATGATTCTACTCACAGCTCTTTAGATGATACAATGATTCTACTCACAGCTCTTTAGATGGTACAATGATTCTACTCACAGCTCTTTAGATGATACAATGATTCTACTCACAGCTCTTTAGACGGTACAATGATTCTACTCACAGCTCTTTAGATGGTACAATGATTCTACTCACAGCTCTTTAGATGGTACAATGATTCTACTCACAGCTCTTTACATTACAATGATTCTACTCACAGCTCTTTAGACATTACAATGATTCTACTCACAGCTCTTAGACATTACAATGATTCTACTCACAGCTCTTTAGATGGTACAATGATTCTACTCACAGCTCGTTAGACATTACAATGATTCTACTCACAGCTCTTTAGACGATACAATGATTCTACTCACAGCTCTTTAGACGTTACAATGATTCTACTCACAGCTCTTTAGACATTACAATGATTCTACTCACAGCTCTTTAGACATTACAATGATTCTACTCACAGCTCTTTAGACGATACAATGATTCTACTCACAGCTCTTTAGACGTTACAATGATTCTACTCACAGCTCTTTAGACATTACAATGATTCTACTCACAGCTCTTTAGACATTACAATGATTCTACTCACAGCTCTTTAGACGGTACAATGATTCTACTCACAGCTCTTTAGATGGTACAATGATTCTACTCACAGCTCTTTAGATGATACAATGATTCTACTCACAGCTCTTTAGATGATACAATGATTCTACTCACAGCTCTTTAGATGATACATGATTCTACTCACAGCTCTTTAGACATTACAATGATTCTACTCACAGCTCTTTAGACGGTACAATGATTCTACTCACAGCTCTTTAGATGTACAATGATTCTACTCACAGCTCTTTAGATGATACAATGATTCTACTCACAGCTCTTTAGATGATACAATGATTCTACTCACAGCTCTTTAGATGATACAATGATTCTACTCACAGCTCTTTAGATGATACAATGATTCTACTCACAGCTCTTTAGACATTACAATGATTCTACTCACAGCTCTTTAGACATTACAATGATTCTACTCACAGCTCTTTAGACATTACAATGATTCTACTCACAGCTCTTTAGACATTACAATGATTCTACTCACACACTCGTTGACATTACAATGATTCTACTCACAGCTCTTTAGATGGTACAATGATTCTACTCACAGCTCTTTAGACATTACAATGATTCTACTCACAGCTCTTTAGACGTTACAATGATTCTACTCACAGCTCTTTAGACATTACAATGATTCTACTCACAGCTCTTTAGATGGTACAATGATTCTACTCACAGCTCTTTAGACGTTACAATGATTCTACTCACAGCTCTTTAGATGGTACAATGATTCTACTCACAGCTCTTTAGACGTTACAATGATTCTACTCACAGCTCTTTAGATGGTACAATGATTCTACTCACAGCTCTTTAGATGGTACAATGATTCTACTCACAGCTCTTTAGACATTACAATGATTCTACTCACAGCTCTTTAGATGGTACAATGATTCTACTCACAGCTCTTTAGACATTACAATGATTCTACTCACAGCTCTTTAGACATTACAATGATTCTACTCACAGCTCTTTAGATGGTACAATGATTCTACTCACAGCTCTTTAGACGGTACAATGATTCTACTCACAGCTCTTTAGATGGTACAATGATTCTACTCACAGCTCTTTAGACGTTACAATGATTCTACTCACAGCTCTTTAGATGGTACAATGATTCTACTCACAGCTCTTTAGACATTACAATGATTCTACTCACAGCTCTTTAGACATTACAATGATTCTACTCACAGCTCTTTAGATGATACAATGATTCTACTCACAGCTCTTTAGTCTTTAGATGATACAATGATTCTACTACTCACAGCTCGTTAGACATTACAATGATTCTACTCACAGCTCTTTAGACGTTACAATGATTCTACTCACAGCTCTTTAGACGATACAATGATTCTACTCACAGCTCTTTAGACATTACAATGATTCTACTCACAGCTCTTTAGACGATACAATGATTCTACTCACAGCTCTTTAGACATTACAATGATTCTACTCACAGCTCTTTAGACGTTACAATGATTCTACTCACAGCTCTTTAGACATTACAATGATTCTACTCACAGCTCTTTAGACGTTACAATGATTCTACTCACAGCTCTTTAGACATTACAATGATTCTACTCACAGCTCTTTAGACATTACAATGATTCTACTCACAGCTCGTTAGACATTACAATGATTCTACTCACAGCTCTTTAGACGATACAATGATTCTACTCACAGCTCTTTAGACGGTACAATGATTCTACTCACAGCTCTTTAGATGGTACAATGATTCTACTCACAGCTCTTTAGATGATACAATGATTCTACTCACAGCTCTTTAGACGTTACAATGATTCTACTCACAGCTCTTTAGACATTACAATGATTCTACTCACAGCTCTTTAGACGTTACAATGATTCTACTCACAGCTCGTTAGACGTTACAATGATTCTACTCACAGCTCTTTAGACGGTACAATGATTCTACTCACAGCTCTTTAGACGTTACAATGATTCTACTCACAGCTCTTTAGATGACAATGATTCTACTCACAGCTCTTTAGACATTACAATGATTCTACTCACAGCTCTTTAGACGGTACAATGATTCTACTCACAGCTCTTTAGACGTTACAATGATTCTACTCACAGCTCTTTAGATGATACAATGATTCTACTCACAGCTCTTTAGACATTACAATGATTCTACTCACAGCTCTTTAGACGGTACAATGATTCTACTCACAGCTCTTTAGACGTTACAATGATTCTACTCACAGCTCTTTAGATGGTACAATGATTCTACTCACAGCTCTTTAGACGATACAATGATTCTACTCACAGCTCTTTAGACATTACAATGATTCTACTCACAGCTCTTTAGACGTTACAATGATTCTACTCACAGCTCTTTAGACATTACAATGATTCTACTCACAGCTCTTTAGACATTACAATGATTCTACTCACAGCTCTTTAGACATTACAATGATTCTACTCACAGCTCTTTAGATGATACAATGATTCTACTCACAGCTCTTTAGATGGTACAATGATTCTACTCACAGCTCTTTAGACGTTACAATGATTCTACTCACAGCTCTTTAGATGATACAATGATTCTACTCACAGCTCTTTAGACATTACAATGATTCTACTCACAGCTCTTTAGATGATACAATGATTCTACTCACAGCTCTTTAGATGGTACAATGATTCTACTCACAGCTCTTTAGACGTTACAATGATTCTACTCACAGCTCTTTAGACGGTACAATGATTCTACTCACAGCTCTTTAGATGGTACAATGATTCTACTCACACTCTTTAGACATTACAATGATTCTACTCACAGCTCTTTAGACTTACAATGATTCTACTCACAGCTCTTTAGACGTTACAATGATTCTACTCACAGCTCTTTAGACGTTACAATGATTCTATCACAGCTCTTTAGACATTACAATGATTCTACTCACAGCTCTTTAGACATTACAATGATTCTACTCACAGCTCTTTAGACATTACAATGATCTACTCACAGCTCTTTAGATGATACAATGATTCTACTCACAGCTCTTTAGACGGTACAATGATTCTACTCACAGCTCTTTAGACATTACAATGATTCTACTCACAGCTCTTTAGACATTACAATGATTCTACTCACAGCTCTTTAGACGATACAATGATTCTACTCACAGCTCTTTAGACATTACAATGATTCTACTCACAGCTCTTTAGACGTTACAATGATTCTACTCACAGCTCTTTAGACGGTACAATGATTCTTCTCACAGCTCTTTAGACGTTACAATGATTCTACTCACAGCTCTTTAGACGATACAATGATTCTACTCACAGCTCTTTAGACATTACAATGATTCTACTCACAGCTCTTTAGACATTACAATGATTCTACTCACAGCTCTTTAGACATTACAATGATTCTACTCACAGCTCGTTAGACATTACAATGATTCTACTCACAGCTCGTAGATAGTGTAGAGAATCATTGTACCATGTATTGGTTGTTTTGGAACAAACTGAAATCAGGGAGAACTATTAGAATTTTAGCAACCAGGAAATAGCAGAGCGATTTCTGCATATTGCATCTTTAAAAAACATAGCAAAAGAGAATGTGAGCTGTTGGCCTGAACAAGGTGGTAGTAAACCCCCCACCAGACTGACTGTTAACTGATACTGAGATAGAGGAAGTGTGTGTTTCCTAACTGTTTAAGTTCTGCTGAGAAAAGAGATGCATCCATCTCCACGTCATACTATATCCTCTCTGCAACCTACCACCGTGGTACACACACACACACACACACACCCACACAACACACACACACACACACACACACACACACACACGATGACAAATAGACACACACACAATAAACACAGGAAGAGAGTTGTAAACATGCCAGTCGCTCGAGGGAAGAGGACCAGATTGAGGCCAGTTTGAAAGACACATAATACCACCATCAGTCACAGACTATATCCCAAATTGCCCCCTATCCCTTTATAGTGCACTCATTTTGACCAGTGCACTATTATAGGGAATAGGGGCATATTGGGATACAACCTCTGTCAGAAGTCTTAATGCTATCCATATCAATTCCCTGTCGGAGCTGTAGAGAGCAGCTTGGCGCTTTATAGCACAAGAGATCATGAAGCTGTACTGGGGAGTTGTTGTGACTCTCTAAGTAAAGTGATAGATAGTGTTTGAGAATAGAAGACTGCTGGATGTTTTGTGTATGCTATAAACCTATCAAACACTTACCATACAGTACTGTAGCAGGAGGAAGGCCCTTGGCTGGTATCAGGCCCTGGCTGGTAATCAGGCCCTGGCTGTAAATCAGGCCCTGGCTGGTAAATCAGGCCATGCTGGTAAATCAGGCCCTGGCTGGTAAATTCAGGCTCTGGCTGTAAATCCGGCCCTGGCTGGTAATCAGGCCATGGCTGGTAATCAGGCCCTGCTGGTAATCAGGCCCTGGCTGGTAATCAGGCCCTGGCTGGTAATCAGGGCCCTATTAAATAAGGCAAAAACAACATTCTTCCTGCACTGAAAGAAAGTGTGTCTGAGCTGAAATCATTCACACACCAACATTTAAAATGATTGGCAGGTGAGTCAACGTTGTGTTAAACCCCTTTCATTTGTCATGGAATTAAGAGTAATTACTTCTCTATTTTATTTTGTTTGGTGTTAAGAACAAATTACTTAAAAATAACCAGAAATGATTTAAGAAATGGGTAGATTTCTGTGAAAAATGGGTCAAGTTGAGGAATGGAAGAAACCCAAGGGAAGTCTGTGTACAACAGATGAAATAAAGGCCTGCTGATCATCAGCCTTACTAAGAGGGTTTACCAATCAAAGGGTTATTAAAAGCAACACCCTGTGGTATGCTGAGAAGGAACAATAATTGGTCACAGCTTGACATGAACAAATAGGTATGAACAATACAGCTACATGTAGTATTCCAGCATTAATCAACAGCAGCTGCCACTAAGACTTGATGAAGGATTACCCTGTACTGCACACCATTTGGTTGTTCATTACTACAAATATTTCATACTATTTTTGGGAAGTTTTATGCTTTTTGATAATGTATCAATAATTGAAAAAAAAAATGGATTTAAAAAAAGACAGAATAGAACTTGAAACTAATGTTTAAGACCAACAACAGAATAAGGGGAACGTAGTACAAAGAAGCACTATTTTCATTAGAAAATACAAGATGCACATAAACTACATTCTGGGGCCCATTCTTCCTAGCTGTCATTGTCCTAAAGTTCACGGCCCTCTCTATCAGATTAGGCTAGAATGGAATGTCTCTGTGTCCACTGCCTGTGAATGTCAGTGGATATGTTGGCCAAAACATTGTCCACGGCCATCATTTTACACATCTTTCATTGAGCATGATATTGCCCTGAGGCAAAAAGAAAAGTAGCCTGACTGCACAACGTTGCCATGAGGCAACAAAAAGAACATTTCATTTTTTTGAATAAATATAAAAACGAAATGTTTAAAAACCTATCAAATATTCTCCTGTAGAGGTTCCTACACAAGTACATATTTTTGATTGTCTCTATTTAAACATGCAAAATAATGAAATGCATTGTACCCTTCACTCACACCATGCACTCAGGTCGCTCTGCTTCCTGAAAGAAGGTCCCTCCCCCAATTGATATGTCATACCAACTTCTGCACCTCATTGGCTTGTTTACAGACATGTCATCTCATATTGTCACGTGTAGGAATTTTTTTAAATGATATGGAGGCAAAAAGGTTGTGTGCAGTAGAGTGTTAAACAGATAACACATTAAGGAAGATATTATGAAGCTCACAATCATATATTTACAATGATTTACTTGAAACAGAAAATGATCTTAACCTGTCAAAAAAAATGTAATACAAAATTATATATATATAATCTTGACTTTTTACAAGCAAACTAGACCCAAATGCAATGTGTGGAAGGACAATCCTGCTGGAACACAATAAGGAATATTATTACCAGTGGAACACAGTAAGGAATATTATTACCAGTGGAACACATTAAGGAATATTATTACCAGTGGAACACATTAAGGAATATTATTACCAGTGGAACACATTAAGGAATATTATTACCAGTGGAACACATTAAGGACTATTATTACCAGTGGAACACATTAAGGAATATTATTACCAGTGGAACACATTAAGGAATATTATTACCAGTGGAACACATTAAGGAATATTATTACCAGTGGAACACACTAAGGAATATTATTACCAGTGGAACACACTAAGGAATATTATTACCAGTAGAACACACTAAGGAATATTATTACCAGTGGAACACACTAAGGAATATTATTACCAGTAGAACACACTAAGGAATATTATTACCAGTGGAACACACTAAGGAATATTATTACCAGTGGAACACACTAAGGAATATTATTACCAGTGGAACACACTAAGGAATATTATTACCAGTGGAACACATTAAGGAATATTATTACCAGTGGAACACACTAAGGAATATTATTACCAGTGGAACACATTAAGGAATATTATTACCAGTGGAACTCATTAAGGAATATTATTACCAGTGGAACACATTAAGGAATATTATTACCAGTGGAACACATTAAGGAATATTATTACCAGTGGAACACATTAAGGAATATTATTACCAGTGGAACACATTAAGGAATATTATTACCAGTGGAACACATTAAGGAATATTATTACCAGTGGAACACATTAAGGAATATTATTACCAGTGGAACACATTAAGGAATATTATTACCTGTGGAAAAGTACTAACTGTAGTAAACCTACTGGTTGTATTTTAGTCAAATATACTGGAAAGAACACAGGAAATAGGGGGAAACAGCCAGCGAAATCCTCGCAGAAAGAAATAGTTTGTTTTTCTCATCCAGCTCTGCTCATTCAGGCAGCTTCAGAAAGAAACCCTGGGCCAGCAGCACCCTGTGGTGACAGACAGACAGGCCAAAAGCATCAGAAAGCAGGGCTCTGCTGTCCTCTAGTGGTGAGGTTGAGGTACTCACAGAAGTTGCCAGGAGGCTGGATGCTGTGCCTGGTCAGAGAACACCATCCTACAGGGAATATGTCTCTGGAGTCAAACTGGCACCAGTAGTCGAAGGCCCCTCTCCAGCCGTCAAACATCACAAAGATCTCATCACCTAAAAATAAAGATTACAATAACAAACAGTAAGACGTAGCAGGAGATACATCAACCAGACAGCAAATAGGGGACAAAGGAACAATAGTGTTATAGGAAATAAAAAACATTATAGAGTTACACTTATAAAGTTGTCCTCCAAAGAGATGGGGTAAAGGTGGGTTAAATAAAAAAAATATCTTGTTACCTTTGACCTCTCCGATGGTTGCCGGGCAGATCAGGTAGGGGTTCTTCTTGTCCACTGCTTCTAGCTTCATCCCAGGTTTAAAGAGGTTCTGGGAGGGCTTGGTGGGTTCCTACATACAGAGAACTCTCTGTTAGTCCAGACCATACATATCTGTTTATATACACACACAGAGAACTCTCTGTTAGTCCAGACCAGACAGATCTGTTTATGTACACACACAGATAACTCTCTGTTAGTCCAGACCAGACATATCTGTTTATATACACACACACAGAGAAGTCTCTGTTAGTCCAGACCATACATATCTGTTTGTGTACACACACGTAAATCATTGATACACTACAATCATTGATCAGTAAATCAATACACTACAGTGCAGCTTTATGGTCCAATGTGAAATGTTCCATTTTTCTTTCTTGACCTTTTTAAAAGCTGTGGCTGGTGCCATCTCTGCTCCAGTCAGGGTTCTCAGGAGGAACATAGGCCACGAGGAGGCATTCATTCTGAAGCCTAAAGACAACTCAAAGAACAAGTTAAGATTTAGAATATATTGCTGCTTATTTCTGTTATAAGCAAGTACAACACTTTATAATGTCTTATTAACATATGTTATAATGTGTTATAATATTTTACACTATAATATGTTACGTTATAATAAACAAAAAAGAACAAAGATAATTTGTAAAAATCCAAATAACTTCACAGATCTTCATTGTAAAGGGTTTAAACACTGTTTCCCACGCTTGTTCAATGAACCATAAACAATTAATGAACATGCACCTATGGAACGGTCGTTAAGAAAGTAACAGCTTACAGATGGTAGGCAATTAAGGTCACAGTTATGAAAACTTAGGACACTAAAGAGGCCTTTCTACTGACTCAAAAACAACAAAAGAAAGATGCCCAGGGTCCATGCTCATCTGCGTGAACGTGCCTTAGGCATGCTGCAAGGAGGCATGAGGACTACAGATGTGGCCAGGGCAAAAAATTGCAATGTCCGTACTGTGAGACGCCTAAGACAGCGCTACAGGGAGACAGGACGGACAGCTGATTGTCCTCGCAGTGGCAGACCATGTGTAACAACACCTGCACAGGATCGGTACATCTGAACATCACACCTGCAGGACAGGTATAGGATGGCAACAACAACTGCCCGAGTTACACCAGGAATGCACATTCCCTCCATCAGTACTCAGACTGTACGCAATAGGCTGAGAGAGGCTGGACTGAGGGCTTATAGGCCTGTTGTAAGGCAGGTCCTCACCAGACATCACCGGCAACAACGTCGCCTATGGGCACAAACCCACCGTCGCTGGACCAGACAGGACTGGCAAAAAGTGCTCTTCACTGACGAGTCGCGGCTTTGTCTCACCGGAGGTGATGGTCGGATTTGTGTTTATCGTCGAAGAAATTAGCGTTACACCGAGGTCTGTACTCTGGAGCGGGATCGATTTGGAGGTGGAGGGTCCGTCATGGTCTGGGGCAGTGTGTCACGGCATCATCGGACTGAGCTTGTTGTCATTGCTGGCAATCTCAACGCTGTGCGTTACAGGGAAGACATCCTCCTCCCTCATGTGGTACCCTTCCTGCAGGCTCATCCTGACATGACCCTCCAGCATGACAATGCCACCAGCCATACTGCTCGTTCTGTGCGTGATTTCCTGCAAGACAGGAATGTCAGTGTTCTGCCATGGCCAGCGAAGAGCCCTGATCTCAATCCCATTGAGCACGTCTGGGACCTGTTGGTTCGGAGGGTGAGGGCTAGGGCCATTCCCCCCAGAAATGTCTGGGAACTTGCAGGTGCCTTGGTGGAAGAGTGGGGTAACATTTCACAGCAAGAACTGGCAAATCTGATGCAGTCCATGAGGAGGAGATGCATTGAAGTACTTAATGCAGCTGGGGGCCACACCAGATACTGACTGTTACTTTTTATTTTGACCCCCCCTTTGTTCAGGGACACATTATTCCATTTCTGTTAGTCACATGTCTGTAGAACTTGTTCAGTTTATGTCTCAGTTGTTAAATCTTGTTATGTTCATACAAATATTTACATATGTTAAGTTTGCTGAAAATAAATGCAGTTGACAATGAGAGGACGTTTCTTTTTTTGCTGAGTTTATGTTATGCTATAATATGTTACGCTATGTGTTACGCTATAATATGTTACGCTATGTGTTATGCTATAATATGTTACGCCATGTGTTATGCTATAATATGTTACGCTATGTGTTATGCTATAATATGTTGATATAATGTGTTACAATATGTTATGCTATAATATGTTACGCTATGTGTTATACTATAATATGTTACGCTATGTGTTATGCTATAATATGTTGTTATAATGTGTTACAATATGTTATGCTATAATATGTTACGCTATGTGTTATGCTATAATATGTTACGCTATGTGTTATACTATAATATGTTGTTATAATATGTTACGCTATGTGTTATTCTATAATATGTTGTTATAATATGTTACGCTATGTGTTATACTATATTATGCTACGCTATGTGTTATGCTATAATATGTTACGCTATGTGTTATGCTATAATATGTTGTTATAATATGTTACGCTATGTGTTATACTATAATATGTTGTTATAATATGTTACGCTATGTGTTATATTATAATATGTTACGCTATGTGTTATGCTATAATATGTTACGCTATGTGTTATGCTATAATATGTTGTTATAATATGTTACGCTATGTGTTATGCTATAATATGTTACGCTATGTGTTATGCTATAATATGTTGATATAACGTGTTACAATATGTTATGCTATAATATGTTACGCTATGTGTTATACTATAATATGTTACGCTATGTGTTATGCTATAATATGTTGTTATAATGTGTTACAATATGTTATGCTATAATATGTTACGCTATGTGTTATGCTATAATATGTTACGCTATGTGTTATACTATAATATGTTGTTATAATATGTTACGCTATGTGTTATACTATAATATGTTGTTATAATATGTTACGCTATGTGTTATACTATAATATGTTACGCTATGTGTTATGCTATAATATGTTACGCTATGTGTTATGCTATAATATGTTGTTATAATATGTTACGCTATGTGTTATACTATAATATGTTACGCTATGTGTTATGCTATAATATGTTGTTATAATATGTTACGCTATGTGTTATACTATAATATGTTACGCTATGTGTTATGCTATAATATGTTACGCTATGTGTTATGCTATAATATGTTGTTATAATATGTTACGCTATGTGTTATGCTATAATATGTTGTTATAATATGTTACGCTATGTGTTATACTATAATATGTTACGCTATGTGTTATACTATAATATGTTACGCTATGTGTTATGCTATAATATGTTACGCTATGTGTTATGCTATAATATGTTGTTATAATATGTTACAATATGTTATACTATAATATGTTACGCTATGTGTTATACTATAATATGTTACGCTATGTGTTATGCTATAATGTGTTACGCTATGTGTTATGCTATAATATGTTACGCTATGTGTTATACTATAATATGTTACTCTATGTGTTATGCTATAATATGTTGTTATAATATGTTACGCTATGTGTTATACTATAATATGTTACGCTATGTGTTATGCTATAATATGTTACGCTATGTGTTATGCTATAATATGTTGTTATAAAATGTTACGCTATGTGTTATGCTATAATATGTTGTTATAATATGTTACGCTATGTGTTATGCTATAATATGTTGTTATAATATGTTACGCTATGTGTTATACTATAATATGGTACGCTATGTGTTATGCTATAATATGTTACGCTATGTGTTATGCTATAATATGTTACGCTATGTGTTATGCTATAATATGTTACGCTATGTGTTATACTATAATATGTTACGCTATGTGTTATGCTATAATATGTTACGCTATGTGTTATGCTATAATATGTTGTTATAATATGTTACGCTATGTGTTATACTATAATATGTTACGCTATGTGTTATGCTATAATATGTTGTTATAATATGTTACGCTATGTGTTATACTATAATATGTTACGCTATGTGTTATGCTATAATATGTTACGCTATGTGTTATGCTATAATATGTTGTTATAATATGTTACGCTATGTGTTATGCTATAATATGTTGTTATAATATGTTACGCTATGTGTTATGCTATAATATGTTACGCTATGTGTTATGCTATAATATGTTGTTATAATATGTTACGCTATGTGTTATACTATAATATGTTACGCTATGTGTTATGCTATAATATGTTGTTATAATATGTTACGCTATGTGTTATGCTATAATATGTTGTTATAATATGTTACGCTATGTGTTATACTATAATATGTTACGCTATGTGTTATACTATAATAAGTTGTTATAACGTGTTACAATATGTTATGCTATAATATGTTAAATAAAAAGCATGAGCTGGGGCACACCCAGAGAAAATGATTTAGTGTAGAGGTGCTGACTAACGGTGAAAAAACGGTAAGCTATAAAAGCAAAGAGAGTCACACCATGCATATACAGTTGAAGTCAGAAGTTTACATACACTTAGGTTGGAGTCATTAAAACTCGTTTTTCAACCACTCCACAAATGTTGTGTTAACAAACTATAGTTTTGGCAAGTCGGTTAGGACATCTACTTTGTGCATGGCACAAGTAATTTTTCCAACAATTGTTTACAGACAGATTATTTCACTTATAATTCACTCTATCACAATTCCAGGGGGTCAGACGTTTACATACACTAAGTTGACTGTGCCTTTAAACAGCTTGGAAATTTCTAGAAAATTATGTAATGGCTTTAGAAGCTTCTGACAGGCTAATTGACATGATTTTGCTTGGAAAATGCTTGGAAAATTTGCTTGGAAAATGGCTGTCCTTGCAAGGAAAATGGCTGTGTTGTTGTTTTTTTTGCTCTGGTGGTATCCTAACATAATCTAATGTTTTGCTTTCGCTTTTTGAAATCGGACAACGTGGTTGGATTCAGGAGAGGTTTATCTTTCAAATGGTGTAAAATAGTCGTATGTTTGAGAAAATTGAATTGTGGTATTTTAGTTGTTTTTGTATTTCGCCCATGCGATCCCATTGGCTGTTGGCTAGGGGTTCCGCTGGCGGACCGCCTAGATGTAAGAAGTTAAACAATTTAAAGGCAATGCTAGCAAATACTAATTGAGTGTATGTAAACTTCTGACCCACTGGGAATGCAATGAAAGAAGTAAAAGCTGAAATAAATCCTTCTCTCTACTATTATTCTGACATTTCACATTCTTAAAATAAAGTGGTGATCCTAACTGACCTAAGACAGGGAATTCTTACTAGGATTAATTGTCAGGAATTGTGAAAAACTGAGTTTAAATGTATTTGGCTAAGGTGTATGTAAATTTCCAACTTCAACTGCATGTATAACCTCACAGTAATTCATTTTTTACCCAATAAATTACTGGGAGATTAGACATATAGAGTGTGCGACTCTTTGTTTTTATGGTATGTTATAATATGATATGTTATAATATGGTATGTTATAATATGATATGTTATAATGTGTTATGTTATAATATGCTATATGATATGTTATGTGTTTTGTTATAATATGCTATGTTATAATATGTTATGTTATAATATGTTATAATGTGTTATGTTATAATATGCTATGTTATAATATGTTATGTTATAATATGCTATAATGTGTTATGTTATAATATGTTATAATATGCTATATGAGATGTTATAATGTTATCTTATAATATGCTATATGATATGTTATGTTATAATATGTTATAATATGCTATATGAGATGTAATGTTATAATATGTTATAATATGCTATATGAGATGTTATAATATTTTATAATATTCTATATGATATTGTATATTATGTTATAATATGTTATGTTATAATATGTTATGTTATAATATGCTATATGATATGTTATGTTATAATATGCTATATGATATGTTATGTTATAATATGTTATAATATGCTATATGATATGTTATGTTATAATATGTTATAATATGCTATATGATATGTTATGTTATAATATGCTATATGATATGTTATAATATGCTATGTTATAATATGTTATAATATGCTACGTTATGTTATATGATATGTTATAATATGCTATATTATAATATGCTATATGATATGTTATAATATGTTATAATATGCTATATGATATGTTATAATATGATATGTTATAATATGTTATAATATGATATGTTATAATATGCAATGTTATAATATGTTATGTTATATGATATAATATGTTATATGCGATAATATGTTATGTTATAATATGTTATTTCTATGTAGCACATTTCAGGATATAGTGCAGCCTTTACCCAGAGGTGGTTGCAGCATGTCTCCTTTCCTCTCACAGGTCCCTATAGGCTGAATGTCTGAGGAGTCTACCAGTCTCCAGAAATCGTTGGTGTTGTCACTCCCGTCCAGACGGAGACGCAGACGCGTACCCATCATACCCATCACCGTGGCGATGCAGATGGAGGTGTTGTTCCGAGGGTCGTGGGCTTCCAGCTTCATACCAGCCTTGAAGTCATTACTGGGAGGGAAACGGGACTGGGGGAGACAGGAGGACAATGGATCAGTCAATAATGGAATGATTTGCTTATATGGGGAGACAGGTAGCCTGGGTGGTTAGAGCATTGGGCCAGTAACCGGACAAAAATAATAATTTTGTTGTTCTGTCCCTGAGCAAGGAAGTTAACCCACTGTTCCCCGGCCCCCGAAGACGTGGATGTCGATTAAGGCAGCCCTCTGATTCAGAGGGGTTGGGTTAAATGCAGAAGACACGTTTCAGTTGAATACATTCAGTTGTACAACTGACTAGGTATCCCCCTTTCCCTATCTAAACCTAATGTTATGTTAGGCAGAGTTTTATCTAAACCTAATGTTATGCTAATGTTACCAAATTGTTGACACCTTTTCTAATCCTCTCAGATCTAGGAATGCATGGGGTGGTTAGGGGTTGATTTGGGATTGGACACAAGTCAAAAAGCACTTCTTAAAGCAGCCCTTAGTGCTGTAGTTACTAGGTCATATCTACCTGTCTGAAACAGCTGGGAGAAGCGGCTGTTGATGACGTTTCCTTAAGGTACTCCTCCCAACTGAAGGGTTCTGGCAAAACAAAGGGCATAGTTCATACTATCTGACAATCTTAGGTTACACTATATTGTGACAGAGAAGAACATTGCAGGAAACATGTTTAATACCATTAGATTTATCCAAAGAGGGGGGACCGGTTCCTGGAGAGGGGTTACTTCTCTCAGGTTTCTCCCTCCTCTCTTCTTTTGGCTCTGAAAAGGAGACAATTCAACCTCTCATTAATACACTTTAGAGTAGAATAGAAAATAATAGAACCAATCCAACACAAAACATAAAAAAAGTGATGACCTTTCTGAGGTGTTCGGCCCATTTTGACCGATGGTACCACCAGGTGCCAGGTGAGGGGACCCCAGACCGGTCAATGTGCCACTACCGATGCGGTGCTGAGCTCCTAGAGCAGATACACAGAGAGAGACATTTATTTGTTAACCTGTATTTAACCAGGAAATCCCAATGCATGTTTTTCTTAACCTTTATTTAACCAGGAAGTTCCATTGAGGCCAAGATACCTTTTAAACAAGGAAGACAAGTAGAGTTAGGCGGGGCCCTCTTTCTAGGTTGGTACAGCAGGCAAAATCTATAACCACAGCTTGTTTCAGCAAGAGTAAACACAAAGAAGCATCTACTGGAGAAATATCTAACAGCAACAACTGAAATGGAGGGGAATTTTTGATCATCTTGATTGCCACAGCAACTAAAGCAGCAGAAGCTGGGAACAGGACACAGAAGGAAAAGGACCAGCGTTAATCACGATGAACGCATTCTGAGGGAATGAAAACCATAAGTTGATTCCATCCCTGACAGACAGTGGAATAATTTACTAGGCCTCCGGACCATGCAGGCTTCTGAAGATCAAAGAGTATTTGGAGAAGTGATGAGGTCACAGCTGTCATGGCTGTGGACGGTACAGTAATATATGCCATGTAGCAGACACTGTACTTTTGATAAAAGTAAGACTGGAGTCCATGCTCTTGTACTAGCCCATACAGATGAGTTAGGACACCTGGAACAACTTCTACTGACATGAAAGGTGTGGCTTTTAGTCCTAAGTAGTAAAAGGAGGTAGACAAAAGGAAGATCCGTTCAATGCAGAGAAAAAAACAGACATAACCTTTTATCTACAAATAACATGACCCAGGCTGAAGCCTCCAGACAGACAGAATAATAACATGACCCAGGCTAAAGCCTCCAGACAGACAGAATAATAACATGACCCAGGCTGAAGCCTCCAGACAGACAGAATAATAACATGACCCAGGCTGAAGCCTCCAGACAGACAGAATAATAACATGACCCAGGCTGAAGCCTCCAGACAGACAGAATAATAACATGACCCAGGCTAAAGCCTCCAGACAGACAGAATAATAACATGACCCAGGCTGAAGCCTCCAGACAGACAGAATAATAACATGACCCAGGCTGAAGCCTCCAGACAGACAGAATAATAACATGACCCAGGCTGAAGCCTCCAGACAGACAGATCATAACATGACCCAGGCTGAAGCCTCCAGACAGACAGAATAATAACATGACCCAGGCTGAAGCCTCCAGACAGACAGAATAATAACATGACCCAGGCTAAAGCCTCCAGACAGACAGAATAATAACATGACCCAGGCTGAAGCCTCCAGACAGACAGAATAATAACATGACCCAGGCTAAAGCCTCCAGACAGACAGAATAATAACATGACCCAGGCTGAAGCCTCCAGACAGACAGAATAATAACATGACCCAGGCTAAAGCCTCCAGACAGACAGAATAATAACAACATGACCCAGGCTAAAGCCTCCAGACAGACAGAATAATAACATGACCCAGGCTGAAGCCTCCAGACAGACAGAATAAACACATGACCCAGGCTGAAGCCTCCAGACAGACAGAATAATAACATGACCCAGGCTAAAGCCTCCAGACAGACAGAATAATAACATGACCCAGGCTAAAGCCTCCAGACAGACAGAATAATAACATGACCCAGGCTGAAGCCTCCAGACAGACAGAATAATAACATGACCCAGGCTGAAGCCTCCAGACAGACAGAATAATAACATGACCCAGGCTAAAGCCTCCAGACAGACAGAATAATAACATGACCCAGGCTAAAGCCTCCAGACAGACAGAATAATAACATGACCCAGGCTGAAGACTGAAGCCTCCAGACAGACAGAATAATAACATGACCCAGGCTGAAGCCTCCAGACAGACAGAATAATAACATGACCCAGGCTGAAGCCTCCAGACAGACATAATAATAACATGAACCAGGCTGAAGACTGAAGCCTCCAGACAGACAGAATAATAACATGACCCAGGCTGAAGCCTCCAGACAGACAGAATAATAACATGACCCAGGCTGAAGCCTCCAGACAGACAGAATAATAACATGACCCAGGCTGAAGCCTCCAGACAGACAGAATAATAACATGACCCAGGCTGAAGCCTCCAGACAGACAGAATAATAACATGACCCAGGCTGAAGCCTCCAGACAGACAGAATAATAACATGACCCAGGCTGAAGCCTCCAGACAGACAGAATAATAACATGACCCAGGCTAAAGCCTCCAGACAGACAGAATAATAACATGACCCAGGTTGAAGCCTCCAGACAGACAGAATAATAACATGACCCAGGCTAAAGCCTCCAGACAGACAGAATAATAACATGACCCAGGCTGAAGCCTCCAGACAGACCGAATAACAACATGACCAGGCTGAAGACTGAAGCCTCCAGACAGACAGAATAATAACATGACTAAGGCTGAAGACTGAAGCCTCCAGACTGAAGCCTCCAGACAGACAGAATAATAACATGACCCAGGCTGAAGACTGAAGCCTCCAGAAAGACAGAATAATAACATGACCCAGGCTGAAGACTGAAGCCTCCAGACAGACAGAATAATAACATGACCCAGGCTGAAGCCTCCAGACAGACAGAATAATAACATGACCCAGGCTGAAGCCTCCAGACAGACAGAATAATAACATGACCCAGGCTGAAGCCTCCAGACAGACAGAATAATAACATGACCCAGGCTGAAGCCTCCAGACAGACAGAATAATAACATGACCCAGGCTGAAGCCTCCAGACAGACAGAATAATAACATGACCCAGGCTGAAGCCTCCAGACAGACAGAATAATAACATGACCCAGGCTAAAGCCTCCAGACAGACAGAATAATAACATGACCCAGGTTGAAGCCTCCAGACAGACAGAATAATAACATGACCCAGGCTAAAGCCTCCAGACAGACAGAATAATAACATGACCCAGGCTGAAGCCTCCAGACAGACAGAATAACAACATGACCCAGGCTGAAGACTGAAGCCTCCAGACAGACAGAATAATAACATGACTAAGGCTGAAGACTGAAGCCTCCAGACTGAAGCCTCCAGACAGACAGAATAATAACATGACCCAGGCTGAAGACTGAAGCCTCCAGAAAGACAGAATAATAACATGACCCAGGCTGAAGACTGAAGCCTCCAGACAGACAGAATAATAACATGACCCAGGCTGAAGCCTCCAGACAGACAGAATAATAACATGACCCAGGCTGAAGACTGAAGCATACAGACAGAATAATAACATGACCCAGGCTGAAGCCTCCAGACAGACAGAATAATAACATGACTCAGGCTGAAGACTGAAGCCTCCAGACTGAAGCCTCCAGACAGACAGAATAATAACATGACCCAGGCTGAAGACTGAAGCCTCCAGACAGACAGAATAATAACATGACCCAGGCTGAAGACTGAAGCCTCCAGACAGACAGAATAATAACATGACCCAGGCTGAAGACTGAAGCATCCAGACAGAATAATAACATGACCCAGGCTGAAGCCTCCAGACAGACAGAATAATAACATGACCCAGGCTGAAGACTGAAGCATCCAGACAGAATAATAACATGACCCAGGCTGAAGACTGAAGCCTCCAGAAAGACAGAATAATAACATGACCCAGACTGAAGCCTCCAGACAGACAGAATAATAACATGACCCAGGCTGAAGACTGAAGCCTCCAGACAGTACAGACAGACAGAATAATAACATGACCCAGACTGAAGCCTCCAGACAGACAGAATAATAACATGACCCAGGCTGAAGACTGAACCCTCCAGACAGACAGAATAATAACATGACCCAGGCTGAAGACTGAACCCTCCAGACAGACAGAATAATAACATGACCCAGGCTGAAGACTGTCTGTACTGTCTGGAGGCTTCAGTCTTCAGCCTGGGTCATGTTATTATTCTGTCTGTCTGTACTGTCTGGAGGGTTCAGCCTGGGTCATGTTATTATTCTGACTGTCTGGAGGCTTCAGACAGAATAATAACATGACCCAGGCTGAAGACTGAACCCTCCAGACAGACAGAATAATAACATGACCCAGGCTGAACCCTCCAGACAGTACAGACAGACAGAATAATAACATGACCCAGGCTGAACCCTCCAGACAGTACAGACAGACAGAATAATAACATGACCCAGGCTGAAGACTGAAGCCTCCAGACAGAATAATAACATGACCCAGGCTGAAGACTGAACCCTCCAAACAGTACAGACAGACAGAATAATAACTGGTGTTGTCTAACAATTACAACCTGTTCAGATGTAGTGCACATGCACATCCAATCTAATCATTCTCCCAGTGCAAGGTACAAAACAATAACACATAGGCAGGAAAGGAAATGTGCCCACACAGCCAACTAGATAAGGCTGTTTTAGGTAGGTAACAATGAGCAATGGAGCCTAGACCACTCCGGTTCTACGGATATCTTACATTCTCAACATGAAACCAATAACCAAAGAGGACGCTCAAGGTGAGAAAACATCCAGCTAACCAGCAAAGTCCCAATTAAATCCATGTGATGGAAAAAGAAGAAGGAATTCTCTATCAACATCTCTCCTGAGCCAACAAAAATGTCAGGTTTAGGTTTTGCAGTGTAACAGCTCTCTGTCCCTCTCCCCAGCCCCTCTCTTTCCAGCCCCTCACCCTCTCTCGCTCCCTTCCTCCCCTTCTTAGATGTGGATCTCATTGAGCTTGCCCCAGCCATAAAGATTCCTAGCCTTCGTAAAAGGCCATTAAGCCATGTACATCTGGGGGAGTCTGTCTGGGGGAGTCAAGAACACGAACATGAAAAGGATTCCAGAACCTCTCATTAACAGACAGACGATGTGTGTCTGCTCACTGGTCGAGGCCGCGTTCCATTCAGGAGGGCCACACCCCCAGGACAGAAAGGAGTGGAGATGTCCCCATTTTACAACAGGAGAGGAAGTGCTAGTGTTTTAGTTAGGTCTGTTTCCTTATTACTAGAGGTGTCCCCACTTTACAACAGGAGAGGAAGTGCTAGTGTTTTAGTTAGGTCTGTTTCCTTATTACTAGAGGAGATGTCCCCACTTTACAACAGGAGAGGAAGTGCTAGTGTTTTAGTTAGGTCTGTTTCCTTATTACTAGAGGAGATGTCCCCACTTTACAACAGGAGAGGAAGTGCTAGTGTTTTAGTTAGGTCTGTTTCCTTATTACTAGAGGAGATGTCCCCACTTTACAACAGGAGAGGAAGTGCTAGTGTTTTAGTTAGGTCTGCTTCCTTATTACTAGAGGAGATGTCCCCACTTTACAACAGGAGAGGAAGTGCTAGTGTTTTAGTTAGGTCTGTTTCCTTATTACTAGAGGAGATGTCCCCACTTTACAACAGGAGAGGAAGTGCTAGTGTTTTAGTTAGGTCTGCTTCCTTATTACTAGAGGAGATGTCCCCACTTTACAACAGGAGAGGAAGTGCTAGTGTTTTAGTTAGGTCTGTTTCCTTATCACTAGAGGAGATGTCCCCACTTTACAACAGGAGAGGAAGTGCTAGTGTTTTAGTTAGGTCTGTTTCCTTATCACTAGAGGAGATGTCCCCACTTTACAACAGGAGAGGAAGTGCTAGTGTTTTAGTTAGGTCTGTTTCCTTATTACTAGAGGAGATGTCCCCATTTTACAACAGGAGAGGAAGTGCTAGTGTTTTAGTTAGGTCTGTTTCCTTATTACTAGAGGAGATGTCCCCACTTTACAACAGGAGAGGAAGTGCTAGTGTTTTAGTTAGGTCTGTTTCCTTATCACTAGAGGAGATGTCCCCACTTTACAACAGGAGAGGAAGTGCTAGTGTTTTAGTTAGGTCTGCTTCCTTATTACTAGAGGTGTCCCCACTTTACAACAGGAGAGGAAGTGCTAGTGTTTTAGTTAGGTCTGTTTCCTTATTACTAGAGGAGATGTCCCCACTTTACAACAGGAGAGGAAGTGCTAGTGTTTTAGTTAGGTCTGTTTCCTTATTACTAGAGGAGATGTCCCCACTTTACAACAGGAGAGGAAGTGCTAGTGTTTTAGTTAGGTCTGCTTCCTTATTACTAGAGGAGATGTCCCCATTTTACAACAGGAGAGGAAGTGCTAGTGTTTTAGTTAGGTCTGTTTCCTTATCACTAGAGGAGATGTCCCCACTTTACAACAGGAGAGGAAGTGCTAGTGTTTTAGTTAGGTCTGTTTCCTTATTACTAGAGGAGATGTCCCCACTTTACAACAGGAGAGGAAGTGCTAGTGTTTTAGTTAGGTCTGTTTCCTTATTACTAGAGGAGATGTCCCCACTTTACAACAGGAGAGGAAGTGCTAGTGTTTTAGTTAGGTCTGTTTCCTTATTACTAGAGGAGATGTCCCCACTTTACAACAGGAGAGGAAGTGCTAGTGTTTTAGTTAGGTCTGTTTCCTTATTACTAGAGGAGATGTCCCCACTTTACAACAGGAGAGGAAGTGCTAGTGTTTTAGTTAGGTCTGTTTCCTTATCACTAGAGGAGATGTCCCCACTTTACAACAGGAGAGGAAGTGCTAGTGTTTTAGTTAGGTCTGTTTCCTTATTACTAGAGGAGATGTCCCCACTTTACAACAGGAGAGGAAGTGCTAGTGTTTTAGTTAGGTCTGTTTCCTTATTACTAGAGGAGATGTCCCCACTTTACAACAGGAGAGGAAGTGCTAGTGTTTTAGTTAGGTCTGTTTCCTTATTACTAGAGGTGATGTCCCCATTTTACAACAGGAGAGGAAGTGCTAGTGTTTTAGTTAGGTCTGTTTCCTTATCACTAGAGGAGATGTCCCCACTTTACAACAGGAGAGGAAGTGCTAGTGTTTTAGTTAGGTCTGTTTCCTTATTACTAGAGGAGATGTCCCCACTTTACAACAGGAGAGGAAGTGCTAGTGTTTTAGTTAGGTCTGTTTCCTTATCACTAGAGGAGATGTCCCCACTTTACAACAGGAGAGGAAGTGCTAGTGTTTTAGTTAGGTCTGTTTCCTTATTACTAGAGGAGATGTCCCCATTTTACAACAGGAGAGGAAGTGCTAGTGTTTTAGTTAGGTCTGTTTCCTTATTACTAGAGGAGATGTCCCCATTTTACAACAGGAGAGGAAGTGCTAGTGTTTTAGTTAGGTCTGTTTCCTTATTACTAGAGGAGATGTCCCCACTTTACAACAGGAGAGGAAGTGCTAGTGTTTTAGTTAGGTCTGTTTCCTTATTACTAGAGGAGATGTCCCCACTTTACAACAGGAGAGGAAGTGCTAGTGTTTTAGTTAGGTCTGTTTCCTTATTACTAGAGGAGATGTCCCCACTTTACAACAGGAGAGGAAGTGCTAGTGTTTTAGTTAGGTCTCTTTCCTTATCACTAGAGGAGATGTCCCCACTTTACAACAGGAGAGGAAGTGCTAGTGTTTTAGTTAGGTCTGTTTCCTTATTACTAGAGGAGATGTCCCCACTTTACAACAGGAGAGGAAGTGCTAGTGTTTTAGTTAGGTCTGTTTCCTTATTACTAGAGGAGATGTCCCCACTTTACAACAGGAGAGGAAGTGCTAGTGTTTTAGTTAGGTCTGTTTCCTTATTACTAGAGGAGATGTCCCCACTTTACAACAGGAGAGGAAGTGCTAGTGTTTTAGTTAGGTCTGTTTCCTTATCACTAGAGGAGATGTCCCCATTTTACAACAGGAGAGGAAGTGCTAGTGTTTTAGTTAGGTCTGTTTCCTTATTACTAGAGGAGATGTCCCCACTTTACAACAGGAGAGGAAGTGCTAGTGTTTTAGTTAGGTCTGTTTCCTTATTACTAGAGGAGGGCATTACGCTTTGACTCCAACTTTTCACTTTAAAATGAAACAGACTTACGGTAAAATCTCCCTCAGTTTTTTATGTGACCACATTTTCCAAAACTCATATCTGCTCCGAATTAAGATTGAAAGATGTCTGCAGAAAGAATGGGGTGTCAGCTAGGCCTATGACATCACACCTTGGCTGTTGAACTACAGTAGGTGAAGTGGATTTACATCCGTTAACAGAATCTTGGTACGGTCCCTGGCAATTCCCAGCCCTAGTAGGTAGGTATCAGTAAGAGCCAGGAGAGAGGGCATTAACTGGAGAGAGAGAGAAAGGTTTCTAGGTCTTCACTGTCTTGCTGTTACCACCAGATGGCAGAAGACAGTAATGAGCTGAACATAACAGTATGCCAGCGGAAGAAACGACAGTAGCAGGTGACCTAACTGTGGTTTGTGACTACTATGATTTCCCATTGTAGCCAATTCAATTGCAGTTATTCCGTTACAGATTTTTTGGGTAATTCCGTTGTGAACTTTTATCTTAAAGATGTGGGTTTTTGGTAACGGAATTAGAACCCACTGGGCAAAAGTTTCTTCAACATTGTTCCCATGTCATTTTTTAAAACGTTATAATTAAGTGATGACGTTGAATCTGCGTGGAAAACTGATTGGATCTGCAAAAAGTTATCACCATTTTTATTTTTTTTTAACCCAACTTTGAACCTACATTTTTAGTTGAATTCACGTTAGTTGACAACTCAACCAAATGTAAATCCAAACTAGACGTTGAACTAACATCTGTGCCCAGTAGGAAGGGCACAAGGCAATGTTTCTTAAACATACAGAAGGCAAATCTCTAAAACTGAATCTAGGTGTTGATATTAGCGGGCAGGGGTCTTTACTTCAACATTACTGTGTTTTAATGTATTTCTGATACTTTTTGGGACTTTTTCCTGCTAGATGTTTTCTAAGACCCCTTTTCCATCTGTTTGACCAGAAATCAAAGCCTTTGATTATTACACATTTTTAGGATGGAAAATGGTTTGAAGAATGTATATATGCCTTAATTTCAAAAAATAAATATATAGACTCTTAGCTTTCATTTAACATGCTTCTATGAACTTCACATGTTGGCGCTCATGGGTCCTTTTTAAATGGAAATGCCCAGGAGTAGATCACTGACAACCTGTTTCTAAACCAAAATAATATATACAGTAATATCTGTGTGTAATGTCCATGCATTTTGGAGGGTCAGAGAGAGCATCTGACACTGTTCCTTAGCTTGGGGGGAACTACAATAATAATACCATACTAAATAATACTGAAATGAATAACACCATACTAAACAATAATAATACCATACTAAATAATACTGACAATAATAATACCATACTAAATACTGACAATAATACCATACTAAATAATACTGACAATAATAAACAATACTAAATAATAATACTACCATTCTAAATAATGATAATAATACCATACTAAATAATACTGACAATAATACTGACATTAATAATACCATACTAAATAATACTGACAATAATAAACAATACTAAATAATAATACTACCATACTAAATAATAATAATAATAATACCATACTAAATAATACTGACAATAATAATACCATACTAAATAATACTGACAATAATACTGACATTAATAATACCATACTAAATAATACTGACAATAATAAACAATACTACATAATAATAATACCATACTAAATAATAATAATAATAATAATAATAGCACACTAAATAATACTGACAATAATACCATACTAAATAATACTGAATAATACCATACTAAATAATACTGACATTAATAATACCATACTAAATAATAGTGACACTTTAATAACATCATATTAAATGGCTATAATGTATAAAAGGATGGCTATACTAGTAGTCCATCATAAACAGTACTGATATACACTTCTTTTATTTAGAAGATGAATAATATTATGACATAAACACCACTAAGGGATTATTGTTCTACTGTTCAGTTTTTGTTGTCATAGGAAGGAAATGTTCTATTTTTACTAACCCTGTAACATAGGGTGTCTTAAACTATGGGTAGGGTCCGAAAGGGGGCCCTGGGAATGTCAAGGGTGAGTCATGAGAATACAGTGCCTTGCAAAAGTATTCATCCCCCTTGGCATTTTTCCTATTTTGTTTGCTTTACAACCTGTAATTTAAATGGATTTTTATTTGGATTTCATGTAATGGACAGACACAAAATAGTCCAAATTGGTGAAGTGAAATAAATAAAAAAAATAGCTTGTTTAAAAATTAAAAAAAAAGTAAAACTGAAAAGTGGTGCGTGTATATGTATTCACCCCCTTTACTATGACGCCCCTAAATAAGATCTGGTGCAACCAATTACCTTCACAAGTCACATAACTAGTTAAATAAAGTCCATCTGTGTGCAATACACACACACACACACGTTCTGAAAGGCCCCAGCAAGCAATACCATGAAGACCAAGGAGCTCTCCAAACAGGTCAGGGACAAAGTTGGAGAGTATAGATCAGGGTTGGGTTATAAAAAATATCCGAAACTTTGAACATCCCACGGAGCGCCATTAAATCCGTTATTAAAAAAATGTAAAGAATATGGCACCACAACAAACCTGCCAAGAGAGGGCTGCCCACCAAAAATCATGGACCAGTCAAGGAGGGCATTAATCAGAAAGGTAACAAAGAGACCAAACATAACCCACCTCCACCGCGGACATTGGAGTATCTGTCCATAGGACCACTTTAAGCTGTACACTCCACAGAGCTGGGTTTTACAGAAGAGTGGCCAGAAAAAAGCCATTGCTTAAAGAAAAAAATAAGCAAACACATTTGGTGTTTGCCAAAAGGTATGTGGGAGACTCCCCAAACATATGGAAGAAGGTACTCTGGTCAGATGAGACAAAAATTTAGCTTTTTGGCCATCAAGGAAACTCTATGTCTGGGGCAAACCCAACACCTCTCATCACCCACTATCCCCACAGTGAAGCATGGTTGTGGCAGCATCATGCTGTGGGATGTTTTTCCATCGACAGGGACTGGGAAACTGGTAAGAATTGAAGGAATGATGGATGGTGCTAAATACAGGGAAATTCTTGAGAGAAACCTGTTTCAGTCTTCCAGAGATTTGAGACTGGGACGGAGGTTCACCTTCCAGCATGACAATGAACCTAAGCATACTGCTAAAGCAACACTCGAATGGTTTAGGGGGAAACATTTTAATGTCTTGGAATGGCCTAGTCAAAGCCCAGACCTCAATACAATTGAGAATCTGTGGTATGACTTAAAGATTGCTGTACACCAGCGGAACCCATTAAACTTGAAGGAGCTGTAGCAGTTTTGCCTTGAAGAATGGCCAAAAATCCCAGTGGCTAGATGTGCCAAGCGTATAGAGACATACCGGCAGGGGACTTGCAGCTGTAATTGCTGCAAAAGGTGGTTCTACAAAGTATTGGGGGGGGGGGGGGGGGGAATAGTTATGCATGCTCAAGTGTTCTGTTTTTTGTCTTATTTCTTGTTTGTTTCACAATAAAAAATATTTTGAATCTACAAAGTGGTAGGCATGTTGTGTAAATCAAATGACACAAAAATCTATTTTAATTCCAGGTTGTAAGGGAACAAAATAGGAAAAATGCCAAGTGGGTGAATACTTCTGCAAGCCACTGTATATCTATTATTTACACACTATGTATTATTAGTTTGGGTTGTTGTAGGACGATTTGGGTCACAGAGGACCATCAATTTCTCCTTTGGGTCTCGAGCTTGAAAAAGTTTAAAAGGGTAGCAAGCATTAGTTTTACTCACCACGGTAAGAACACAGCACGGCCAAAGACTTAGTAACGTAGTTGTAGTCCCGATCTGGTTACCTATAAGTACAAACATAGTAATGTTTTGGGGTTATTACATATTTATTAACTTATTTCCGGATAACTTATAAACTACCCACAATTTCTCAACATATGGAGGCTCTACTCTATGCTAGTGAATTCAGCCCAAGCTGGCTAACGATAGCCACACCTCATGCTATTCACTGACTTGTGGCTGTGCAGTGGTGTAACGTACTTAAGTAAAAATACTTAAGTACTGCTTAAGTAGTTTTTTGGGCTATCTGTACTTTACTATTTATATTTTTGACAGCTTTTACTTCACTACATTCCTAAAGAAAAGAATGTACTTTTTACTCCATACATTTTCCCTGACACCCAATAGTATTCGTACATTTTTATCGCCTTAGCAAGACAGGAAAATGGTCCAATTCAAGCACCTATCAAGAGAACATCCCTGGTCATCCCTACTGCCTCTGATCTGGCAGACTCACTAAACACACATGCTTTGTTTGTAAATTATGTCAGAGTGTTGGAGTGTGCCCCTGGCTATTCGTACATTTAAAAAAAATGAAGATATAGTGCCGCCTAGGTCGCTTAATATAAGGAATTTGAAATGATTTATACTTTTACTTTTGATACTTATGTATATTTAAAACCAAATACTTTTACTCAAGTAGTATTTTACTGGGTGACTTTCACTTGAGTCATTTTCTATTAAGGTATTTTTACTTTTACTCAAGTATGACAATTGGGTACTTTTCCCACAACTGTGGCTGTGTTATATAGGTGGGCTGTGTTATCTAGGTGGGAACCCTTTAGCAGGCAGGCACCGGTGCTTTCTTGCCGTGGGCTCCAAACGACAAAGAAACTCATACCTGTTTGCTGTAATTGTGTAATACCTCGTCTGTTCTCCTTTTTGTTTTGTCAACTTTTTGTCATGTTCTCTGTGAAGTAGGCTACGGGAGTTTTGCAACTTTTCCAACCTTGGATTAGTGCTAGCGCGCTAGCTGACGGACATCTGAAATCTATTTAGGATTTCGGCCCGATGAAGCTAACTCAGCCTGCACTCTAATAAAAGTGTTTGCATCGGATGGGCCCCCAACTATCAATCTGTAAGTCTCTGCTTTCTCTTTGCTTTTAATCTGCAGTTATGTGTCAGTTGTGTTCTAGCTGGTCTCCAGTAGGAGGGCTCTAGTTGCCGACCATAACCGTGGTGGTTGGCTAGGCTGGCTAATAGATAGTTGGCTAAATATCTAACTTTAGCTGGCTGGTTAGCTTGCTGGCTATGATAACTGCATATAGCTAACATTCATTGATAACTGGTTGTATGGTGTTATATATTTCCAAGACTTTGGTTTACTTTAATGAAGCTGTAAGCTAGGCGTTGATAGCAACTGGCTGGTAGGGCTAACATTAGCAGGCAAGTAGGGCTAATGTTAGCAGGCTAATAAGGCTAACCTTAGCAGGCTATTAGGGCTAATGTTAGGTTAGTTGGCTAGCTTGCAAGTTGATTTGTAAAAATAAATCATAAAGTATTTGCTTGTAAGTTGGCTGAAAGTAATTGAAACCAGTAGTCATGAGTGCCAACAATTTGGTTTAATTTGAAGTTATACATTTGAAGTTATTCCTTTTGGAGTTTACATTTTAGGGAATAGGTTGGCTTGCAGGGTCTTCCATACTACATCACACCCTTGAAAAACCTTTCCCGACATGACTTCGGCATTCTTTGGAAATTCTGATCTATTTATGTAATACTCCCCAAAAAAGGTGTTAACTTTGCATTGGGATTTTTCATGTGTACACTAATGCAAATCCTTATGTTACATGTGGTTAGGTTTATGTTACCTACCCTTTAAGAACCCTTGCTGTTACACCATCAAATCTCTATGTGATACATTGTATAACATGACCTGAGGTGAATGGTGTCCGAGTTTAAACGAATGTAGGGGGCGTGTCCATGTCGAGTGGCTGCACTCCTCAGAAGTGGGCGTTAACCGAAGAGGCTCACAGCCGTTTAGAAATTACTAAATATGCCCTTAGTTTATCTTTCGTTAATACGTATTTCATTCATTAATATATATTGCAAAAATGGGTACATAGATAGGCAACTGTTAAGCATTCTCTTAGATAAAGAAAAGCCTATTGACTGACTCATTGTTTTTCAAAGACAACCCTGTGCAATAAGTTTTAGGGGAAATACGGCAAGCCTAGTGTAAATAAAACAATAAAGTATAAATAAAAACATACTAACGTGTGTTGGCAATCAATTGACCAAATAAAACATCGGCGTGTGATGCGTTTCCTTTTCCCTTTTTCATCATTCTCTCTGTTCCTGTCAATGATGTCAGCTAGGAGCTAATATTTCGATTTAGAAATGGAGCATGTGCCTCGATCATATCTCCACAAATATTATTATTATTATGATGATCTCTTTCTCTGACAGAAATGGACCATCGTAAACCCCAATAGCGCCCACTGTGCAGCAGTAGAGTCCAGGGAATATGTTACAAGAGCTAAAATGTGCCATGAAAATACACACCGAGCTCATGGCGTAGTACTCATTGTTTACGTTTAATCTCTGCTCTCTCAGTGTTTGTACATAGCCTACATAAACCAATAGGCCTAGATGAGAGCTAAAATTCCATAAACTATATCTGGAAGGTATCATGAAATACACACAACGAAGTACTCACAGTTTCGAGAAGGTTTTTCGCGTCAGATCCTTCTTTTGCCATCAGATGCAGGCCGCCATATTCCCGTGCTCTACACCACGCGCATGTCCAACAGCGAGCTGCAATTTGTTTTCCACTGTAGGTTTATAATAAGGGGAATTTATTCATAGAATTCTATAAAATACAGAATATCTTTCTGTGAAAATTAACCATATTTACTAAATATATTTATAGGGAAACGAAACTACAATTGACTAGTGGTACTTTTTTTGCATAGTAGAAGGAATATAAATTAATATATAATATTCAAAATCTTGAATCTGAATAGAAATATGTACAAAATATATAGGAGAATGTTATGAAAACAATATGCTATGGCAAAGGATCTATATTAGCCGAGAGAGAGGAGAGAGTGAGAGATGGTGAGAGTGAGAGAGGGTGAGAGTGAGAGAGGGTCTACTATTTTGTCACAGAGTTTATTATAAAACGAACGACGAATAGATAGAAACCCATAGCATCTTTAACTTGGCTCGAATAGAATAGAATAGAATGGAATAGAATGAGATGCCACAGGTAGCCTAATGGTTTCAGAGTGTTTTGGGCTTTGTTAGCTCTTTTCCATTGAATGAGCCCTTGAAATAATTACAGACAAATCATTTAGAGATGGTTTTAATATTCAAATTATTTCCTGATTTCACCTTTACTTGCATATTAAACTAAGTAGGTGACAGAAGAAACCATCACACCCATACCATAGCATTATGAACAGTAAATAACTAGGCTAAGTTAAATAATACGAATAGATAAATTATCCTGCATGGCTCAAGACTTTCAGCACTGTCAAAGCAGGACCGACCGTCACTAGAGAGACAGCTCGAAAGAAATAAAATCCCGCCTTTTGGACAATGTTTTACACTTACTCTGCCACTCATAGGTAAGAGGAAACAGGGTGTAGGTGGAATGACCCCTTCTCGCCTTTCTATTGGTCTAAGCTGACGCCAGTCAGAGGATGCCGTTGCTTGCCTTTATAACCAGCAGTATGGCTGAGTATGAAATCTAACGGTGCAGGTTTAATAATAGTTACTGGTTGAGGCTAGCTGCATCGACACTTCGTTATAGGATGCTGCCGGTGGAATCGTTTTATCCGTTTCAAAGATCTGACTGATGTGAGTATTGGATCGTTTAACCGTCTATTAGTGTTTTTTCCCGTTTAGTATGACAGTTTTTCTGTTTCTGTCTCCAACCATCCCCTACCACATCATCATTTCGTTCATGGGACATGTGTGTTAATTCAGTCAGTGCAGATCGAGTTTTTTTTCATAGACTGCACAGGCAGGGGCAGGCATAGCTTCGTCAACCTGATGACAATTATACTAGCTTATTTATCCCGATTTCCTTCTGTCATTCTGTTATATCACAGACATAACATGTCATTTGTCATGAGAATGGAATCAGGTTTTGGTAAAGCAGTTTGTTGCTAGACATCGTGATCGATACATGGCATAGCCTACATAGGCTGCCTGCATTACATGGTGATGCAGGAGGAAACAGTATGTGGGAGGCTGACAGAGCAGGCTATAGGAATGCTGTTTTGCTTTGCTTTAGCGTCACTGCGATTTTAGAGACGCAGTTTCATCGCACACCAGCTCTCTCTATGTCTCTCTTTCTCTCTCTCTCTCTCTCTCTCTCTAGTCTCTCTCTCTCTGTGTAACACAACGCACACACACACACACACACACACACACACACACACACACACACACACACAACACACACACACACACACACACACCCACACACACACACACACACTACACATGCATGCACACCCACACACACACACACACATTACACACACATGCACACACAATACACACACCTGCACACACACACATACCCACACATGCACACACACGCACACATACACACACATACAACAATCCATCATTCATCATTTCAAGTTTGAACCTGTGGGATTGTAGCAACCTCAGAATAGCAGCAGGGACTAGTTTTTATCCTGTTCATTGCCTGTTGTCAGACCTAGTCTGGGGTTATTTCCTTGCAACGTAACAGTTGTAGATGTTGAAGCTTCTGGAGCCCACTGCCTCTGTCTTCTAGGTTAGTCCACAGATTAGAACAATGATGTTTCACCAGATGTCTGGGAGCCACTGACTCTGTCTTCCTAGGTTAGTTCCACAAGATAGAACAATGATGTCTCACAAGATGTCGGGAGCCACTGACCTCTGGTATTATAGGTTAGTCCACAGATTAGAACACATGAGTGTTTCACCAGATGTCTGGGCGCCACTGCCCTGTCTTCTAGGTTAGTCCACAGATAGAACCCAATGATGTTTTCACCAGATGTCTGGGAGGCCCCTGCCTCTGTCTTCTAGGTTAGTCCACAAGATAGAACAATGATGTTTCACCAGATGTCTAACCATCTGATCGCATCCGGTTGGCGTTTCCACTCACCACCCAATATGGCAGTGACAGGAAGCCCAGTGGCCGGCGCCCAGTGGCCGGCAGTGGGAGAAGATGGAAGCAAGATGGATTTTGGCCCACGCTCTGCACATTTTGTCATTGATGAAACATTTGATCTCAATGCAGTTTTCTGTTCCGAAAACCTAGAATCTATTACGAACAGAGTGGACTAAAGTTGATAGATTTTATCCTTTGCCAAAGTAAAAAAAGTGTTGTTTAGACGGAGTGCGAAGGGCGAATTTAGTTATTGCACAGAGTAGGCGTTCCCTAACAGAAATATGCAAATACATGCTATTTTGGGTTAGTTATACAAATCTTTGCTTTGGCTACATTGTGTATTTGCCTATTGCTATTTCCTCATTTAATGATTTAATGAAATATTAACTGCAGTTAGTTAGCACAGAACAGTACATTCCATAAGCAGAGTATTTTAAAGTACAGTTGTACATTTTGGATGTGTTTTTCCTCCTTCATGTGTTTTCTGTGCGGGCGTTTTCCTAAGTGCAGAACATACCTGTGAGGAAAATGGTTGGGATCAGCTGCTGTTTTTAGACTCATGTTCCTTTCTTAACTATGTGGATGGTCCTGCCTATGGAGCTGATTCCAGAGTATTTGTCTGCCACACATGATGTGGAGTACACTGACTGTGCAGTTATTACCAAGGCTACTGTAGTGGAATAGTTAACCTGTAACATATTGCCGCCAAGCGGTCCAGGGAAGTGTTTCTTGCTCATATAAGAGGTATAGAACCCAAGGAAATGTTGCTGTGCTGTATGTACTGACTACCATCTGTACGTGATGTGATGTGTGTGTGATGACATGTGACGTGTGTGTCTGTCTGTGCTGTCTGTGTGTGTGTGTGGATGTATTTAAACTATACTTGTGGGGACCAGAAGTCCCCACAAGAATAGTTAAACAAAGAAAAATTGGACCAACTGGGGACATTTTGTTAGTCCCCACAAGGTCAATGCTATTTCTAGGGGGTTTAGTGTTAGGGGTTAAGGAAAATATAATTTTGATTGGGACTGAATTGTATGTCCCCCACAAGGGTTAGCTGTGCAAGCTGGTGTTGTTGTGTGTGTGTGTGTGTGCGTGTGCGTGTGTGTGTGCGTGTGTGTGTGTGTGCGTGTGTGTGTCTCTAGCTGTCACACAGGCAGCAGAAAGGCATGACGTTAGCTGGGACCTCCAGCTGATCTGCGCTGTGTGACCTCACACTTTCCCTATTTTCCCTCTGCTTTTTTCAGGTGAGAGTGTGTGGGGTGTGGGGTGTGGGGTGTGAGAGACAGAGACTGCAAGATAAATCATGTTTGAGAGAGAGAGAGATTTGTGAGAGAAAGTGAAAGAGTGAGAGAGAGAGAGAGAGAGAGAGAGAGAGAGAGAGAGCAAGAGAGATAGTGTGTGTGTGTGTGTGTGTGTGTGAAAGAGAGAGAAAGAGAGAGAGAAAGAGAGAGCGAGAGAGATGAGGAGACTCCTCCAGGACTCTCCTCTGTGTTGCGTGGTAAAACTCTGGTCTCAGTCCTGCCTGGAGTTCTCTCTTCTCTAAGACCTTCCTGCTCCTCTCAGCTGGTTTCCTCTTCATGAAGACCACTGACATTGGTGATGTGATGAATAAATTTGAAGTCCTTGGCATTGTAGGTGAAGGTAAGTTGATGATCATTTTTTACAACTACTGCATTACACTGTCAAAGGGAACACTATGGTTTTACAGTAAAGTGTTTTTTTGTGGTTGTTTTTAGTGATGTTGGTGTGATGGTCAAAGCTGAAAGCCAAAACCATTTATCTAGCTACCTCTCTGACCTTGTTATCACTGCGTTACTTAATGCTGTGACTGAAAACGTTTACAGCGATCAAGGGTTAACGTAAAGGGCACCAGAAATTCTCTGTACTGTGTCCAAAAACACTATTTACAGAACTAGAGATAAATTATTATTCTAAAGTGCTCATCATGTTCCCAATTCTGAACAGTCGCCACTTAACCGGAGGGTCTAAAGTGGGCTAAAACTGTCTCCACCTCTCCATGTGTCCTCTGGCTAGGCCTTGTAGCTGCTGTGCCCATGAATCCCTTCCAGAAACCACCGCCAAACTGACAACATCACACTCGTTGACCTTTTCCATTTGCACACGACTGGCTCTTCATCCATTCCTTTTAGATTCATAAATGGTGTTTTGGAAATAATGTCTTCCTCTTGAGCTACGCAGTTTTACTTTCATCTAACTAATCTAACTGTCATTTCATGTCAAAATTCACTTAATATGTTCATAAATGACATAGCTGGAGGAAGAGTGTGATCATGTTATTCAGTAGCTCTTTAGCCCCTGAATTCTCCTGTATATGTGGTTGACTGGCTGAAGGGCTGAGGCTGATAGCCCAGGGCTACAGGGCAAGGGCGAGGGAGTGGCAAGCCTCTCTCAGGCCAGGGAGAGATACTCCGAGCTGGGGTATAATGACTGGCTACTTCCCTGGCCCATGGTTCCTTCACTGGTCCCTCCACTAATACAATTTAACGCTAGATCAGATGAGTCATTTCATTCCCATGTCATTTGTTGACTGAAGGATCCTCATCACACAGATTACTGGTCACCCATCACACCGGAGGTTAAGCGCAATTCAGTTTCCAACTCCCATCAATCCAGGAAGTGAAGCAACGAAGTAGGGGAGGGACCACCACTTATAGAACATATCATGATAGGGCTTTGGTTCTCCCATCAAGACACTCTTGACTGAGTGACACAGACAGGAACTTCATATCAGGAAGTTAGTAGTTAGTTTTCAAGAGAGAGGAATGGGGTACATTCTGCATTTCATAGAGTCATTATTTATTATTAGTTGATTGGCATATCTGACATGTAGTTCTGAAGATAATAGAGGAGTCCATTTTTCAGTAGTAGATTGAAATTCACTGACTATCTACTGTCTGTATAATGTCTATTCACAGACTATTTACTGTCTGTATAATGACTATTCACTGACTATTTACTGTCTGTGTAATGCCTATTCACTGACTATCTACTGTCTGTGTAATGCCTATTCACTGACTATTTACTGTCTGTATAATGACTATTTACTGACTATTTACTGTCTGTATAATGACTATTCACTGACTATCTACTGTCTGTGTAATGCCTATTCACTGACTATCTACTGTCTGTATAATGCCTATTCACTGACTATCTACTGTCTGTGTAATGACTATTCACAGACTATTTACTGTCTGTGTAATGACTATTCACAGACTATTTACTGTCTGTGTAATGACTATTCACAGACTATTTACTGTCTGTATAATGACTATTCACTGACGATCTACTGTCTGTATAATGACTATTCACTGACTATTTACTGTCTGTATAATGACTATTCACAGACTATTTACTGTCTGTATAATGCCTATTCACAGACTATCTACTGTCTGTGTAATGCCTATTCACTGACTATTTACTGTCTGTATAATGACTATTTACTGACTATTTACTGTCTGTATAATGACTATTCACTGACTATCTACTGTCTGTATAATGCCTATTCACTGACTATCTACTGTCTGTGTAATGACTATTCACAGACTATTTACTGTCTGTGTAATGACTATTCACAGACTATTTACTGTCTGTGTAATGACTATTCACTGACTATTTACTGTCTGTATAATGACTATTCACTGACGATCTACTGTCTGTATAATGACTATTCACTGACTATTTACTGTCTGTATAATGACTATTCACTGACTATTTACTGTCTGTATAATGCCTATTCACTGACTATCTACTGTCTGTGTAATGACTATTCACAGACTATTTACTGTCTGTGTAATGACTATTCACAGACTATTTACTGTCTGTATAATGACTATTTACTGACTATTTACTGTCTGTATAATGACTATTCACTGACTATCTACTGTCTGTGTAATGACTATTCACAGACTATTTACTGTCTGTGTAATGACTATTCACAGACTATTTACTGTCTGTGTAATGACTATTCACAGACTATTTACTGTCTGTATAATGACTATTCACTGACGATCTACTGTCTGTATAATGACTATTCACTGACTATTTACTGTCTGTATAATGACTATTCACTGACTATTTACTGTCTGTATAATGCCTATTCACTGACTATCTACTGTCTGTGTAATGACTATTCACAGACTATTTACTGTCTGTGTAATGACTATTCACAGACTATTTACTGTCTGTATAATGACTATTCACTGACTATTTACTCTCTGTATAATGACTATTCACTGACTATTTACTGTCTGTATAATGACTATTCACTGACTATTTACTGTCTGTATAATGACTATTCACAGACTATTTACTGTCTGTATAATGACTATTCACAGACTATTTACTCTCTGTATAATGACTATTCACAGACTATTTACTGTCTGTGTAATGACTATTCAATTTACTGTCTGTATAATGCCTATTCACTGACTATCTACTGTCTGTGTAATGCCTATTCACTGACTATCAACTGCCTATTCACTGACTATTTACTCTCTGTATAATGCCTATTCACTGACTATCTACTGTCTGTATAATGCCTATTCACTGACTATCTACTGTCTGTGTAATGACTATTCACAGACTATTTACTGTCTGTGTAATGACTATTCACAGACTATTTACTGTCTGTGTAATGACTATTCACAGACTATTTACTGTCTGTATAATGACTATTCACTGACGATCTACTGTCTGTATAATGACTATTCACTGACTATTTACTGTCTGTATAATGACTATTCACTGACTATTTACTGTCTGTATAATGCCTATTCACTGACTATCTACTGTCTGTGTAATGACTATTCACAGACTATTTACTGTCTGTGTAATGACTATTCACAGACTATTTACTGTCTGTATAATGACTATTCTCTGACTATTTACTGTCTGTATAATGACTATTCACTGACTATTTACTGTCTGTATAATGACTATTCACTGACTATTTACTGTCTGTATAATGACTATTCACAGACTATTTACTGTCTGTATAATGACTATTCACAGACTATTTACTCTCTGTATATGACTATTCACAGACTATCTACTGTCTGTATAATGACTATTGACAGACTATTTACTGTCTGTATAATGCCTATTCACTGACTATCTACTGTCTGTGTAATGCCTATTCACTGACTATCTACTGCCTATTCACTGACTATTTACTCTCTGTATAATGCCTATTCACTGACTATCTACTGTCTGTGTAATGCCTATTCACTGACTATCTACTGCCTATTCACTGACTATTTACTCTCTGTATAATGCCTATCACTGACTATCTACTGTCTGTGTAATGCCTATTCACTGACTATCTACTGTCTGTATAATGACTATTCACTGACTATCTACTGTCTGTATAATGCCTATTCACTGACTATCTACTGTCTGTATAATGACTATTCACTGACTATCTACTGTCTGTATAATGCCTATTCACTGACTATCTACTGTCTGTATAATGACTATTCACTGACTATTTACTGACTATCTACTGTCTGTGTGATAACTATCCAATGACTATTTACTGACTATCTACTGTCTGTGTGATAACTATCCAATGACTATTCACTGACTATCTACTTACTATTTGATGACTATATAATAACTATTCTCTAACTATCTACTGACTATTTGATGACTATATAATAACTATTCTCTAACTATCTACTGACTATTTGATGACTATCCACTGACTATAAACTAACTGTTCACTGACTATCCACAGACTATCCACAGACTAGCCACAGACTATCCACAGACTATCCACCAACTATCCACAGACTATCCACAGACTATCCACCAACTATCCACAGACTATCCACAGACTATCCACATACTATCCACTGACTATCCACAGACTATCCACCAACTATCCACTGACTATCCATTGACTATCCACAGACTATCCACAGACTATCCACAGACTATCCACAGACTATCCACCAACTATCCACCAACTATCCACTGACTATCCACAGACTAGCCACAGACTATCCACAGACTATCCACAGACTATCCACAGACTATCCACCAACTATCCACAGACTATCCACAGACTATCCACCAACTATCCACAGACTATCCACAGACTATCCATTGACTATCCATTGACTAGCCACAGACTATCCACAGACTATCCACCAACTATCCACTGACTATCCACTGACTATCCATTGACTATCCATTGACTAGCCACAGACTATCCACAGACTATCCACAGACTATCCACCAACTATCCACAGACTATCCACAGACTATCCACATACTATCCACTGACTATCCACAGACTATCCACCAACTATCCACTGACTATCCACTGACTATCCACAGACTATCCACAGACTATCCACAGACTATCCACAGACTATCCACCAACTATCCACCGACTATCCACTGACTATCCACAGACTATCCACAGACTATCCACAGACTATCCACAGACTATCCACCAACTATCCACAGACTATCCACAGACTATCCACCGACTATCCACAGACTATCCACAGACTATCCATTGACTATCCATTGACTACCACAGACTATCCACAGACTATCCACCAACTATCCACTGACTATCCACTGACTATCCATTGACTATCCATTGACTAGCCACAGACTATCCACAGACTATCCACATACTATCCACCAACTATCCACTGACTATCCACTGACTATCCATTGACTATCCATTGACTAGCCACAGACTATCCACCACAGACTATCCACAGACTATCCACAGACTATCCACAGACTATCCACCACTATCCACTGACTATCCACAGACTAGCCACAGACTATCCACAGACTATCCACAGACTATCCACCAACTATCCATTGACTATCCACAGACTATCCACAGACTATCCACAGACTATCCACAGACTATCCACCAACTATCCACCAACTATCCACTGACTATCCACCAACTATCCACTGACTATCCACTGACTATCCACAGACTATCCACTGACTATCCACAGACTATCCACATACTATCCACCAACTATCCACCAACTATCCACAGACTATCCACCAACTATCCACCAACTATCCACAGACTATCCACAGACTATCTACCAACTATCCACAGACTATCCACCAACTATCCACCAACTATCCACAGACTATCCACAGACTATCCACAGACTATCCACAGACTATCCACCAACTATCCACAGACTATCCACAGACTATCCACAGACTATCCACAGACTATCCACAGACTATCCACAGACTATCCACAGACTATCCACTGACTATCCACAGACTATCCACAGACTATCCACAGACTATCCACAGACTATCCACAGACTATCCATTGACTATCCACTGACTATAAACTGACTATTCACTGACCATAAATGGACTATTCACTGACTATAAACTGACTATCCACTGACTATTCACTGACTATAAACTGACTATTCACTGACTATAAACTGACTACTATCCACTGACTATTCACAGACTATAAACTGACTATCCACTGACTATAAACTGACTATCCACTGACTATCAACTGACTATCCACTGACTATAACTGACTATCCAGCCCTGACTATTCACTGACCATAAACTGACTATTCACTGACTATAAACTGACTATCCACTGACTATCCACCGACTATCAACTGACTATCCACTGACTATAAACGGACTATCCCTGACTATAAACTGACTACTGACTGACCGGTCATGTTGTGTCATGTTGGTAATGGAGGAATCATGTTGCTCTGACAGCATCTGTCAAATGCTACAAAGCAGTGGGCCTCCCAAGTGGCGCAGTGGTCTAAGGCACTGCATCACAGTGCTAGCTGTGCCACTAGAGATCGTGGTTCGAGTCCAGGCTCTGTCGCAGCCGGCCGCGACCGGGAGACCCATGGGGCGGTGCACAATTGGCCCCGTCGTCTGGGTTAGTGGAGGGTTTGGCTGGCAGGGATGTCCTTGTCCCATCGCTCTCTAGCGACTCCTGTAGCCAGGCGCATGCACGCTGACACGGTCGCAAGGTGCAGGTGTTTCCTCTGACACATTGGTGTGGCTGGCTTGTCAGAAGTAGTGCGGCTTGTCAAGAAGCAGTACGGCTTGGTCGGGTTGTGTTTTGGAGGACGCACGGCTCTCGACCTTCGCCTCTCCTGAGTTCGTAAAAAAAGGGTAAACAACATTTTTTATATATATAAATAAATAAAAACAAAGCCAGAAAGTCAAATGAAGGGTTCACAGTTGAAGTCTTCATCTTTGAAATATGGATGAGCATAAAGTGGGCATGAGCTGAGGTGCATGACATCTCCCAAGACCGTTTCTTCACCCTTGAATGACCACAGAACATACAGAGCTCCAGTTCACTCATCTAAACCTTGTTTAGAGAATATTAACTCTTTATAGTAGGATTTCCCAACTTCTTTAGCTGAACCATTAATACAAATATAAGTCATGTTTGGATAAGTCCCTGTTACTAACCGTTCTCCTCTCTTCTCTCTCCAGGAGCCTATGGAGTAGTCCTGAAGTGCAGGCATAAGGTAAGACCATGACGGCATCATTGTCACACAGTTGGTTCTTCAGGTCCTCAAGTCCATGTAAAATACACAGTAACATTTTACTCTTTATCCTTAAGGTATACATGTTTATAACAGGTTCTCTTCATTCTTAAGGTATACATGCTCATAACAGGTTCTCTTCATCCTTAAGGTATACATGCTCATAACAGGTTCTCTTCATCCTTAAGGTATACATGCTCATAACAGGTTTCTTCTCATCCTTAAGGTATAAATGCTCATAACAGGTTCTCTTCATCCTTAAGGTATACATGCTCATAACAGGTTCTCTTTATCCTTAAGGTATAAATGCTCATAACAGGTTCTCTTTATCCTTAAGGTATAATGCTCATAACAGGTTCTCTTCATCCTTAAGGTATACATGCTCATAACAGGTTCTCTTTATCCTTAAGGTATACATGCTCATAACAGGTTCTCTTTATCCTTAAAGGTCTCCTTAGTGATCATTCCCCGCCAATCCCGTTAATGGGATTGATTTGACAACACCCAGTGAAATTTCAGGGCGCTAAATTCAAACAACAGAAATCTCATAGTTAAAATTCCTCAAACATACAAGTATTACACACCATTTTAAAGATAAACTTCTTGTTAATCCAACCACAGTGTCGATTTCAAAAAGGCTTTACGGCGAAAGCATACCATGCGATTATGTTAGGTCAGCGCCTAGTCACAAAAAAACATACAGCCATTTTCCAGCCAAAGAGAGGAGTCACAAAAAGCAGAAATAGAGATAAAATTAATCACTAACCTTTGATGATCTTCATCAGATGGCACTCATAGGACTTCATGTTACACAATACATGTATGTTTTGTTCGATAAAGTTCATATTTATATCCAAAAATCTCAGTTTACATTGGCGCGTTATGTTCAGTAATGGTTTGCCTACAAACATCCGGTGAATTTGCAGAGAGCCACATCAATTTACAGAAATACTCATCATAAACTTTGATGAAAGATACAAGTGTTATACATAGGATTAAAGATAAACTTCTCCTTAATGCAACCGCTGTGTCAGATTTCAAAAAGCTTTATGGCGAAAGCACACCATGCGATAATCTGAGTACAGCGCTCAGCCACCAAAACAAGCCATACAGATACCCGCCATGTTGCGGAGTCAGTAAAAGTCAGAAATAGCATTATAAATATTCACTTACCTTTGATGATCTTCATCGGAATGCACTCCCAGGAATCCCAGTTCCACAATAAAAGTTAATCTTTATGTCCAAATACCTCCTTTTTGTTCGCGCGTTTAGTTCACGAATCCAAATCCACAAAGTCCAGACGAAAAGTCAAAGAAGTCCCATTAAAGTTGTAGAAACATGTCAAACGATGTATATAATGAATCTTTAGGATGTTTTTATTATAAATCTTCAATAATATTCCAACCAGACAATTCCGTTGTCATTAGAAAGGAAAGAGAACGGAGCCCGCGCTCAAGGCAGCGCTCGATAAACAACTCATGGCTTTCAGCTGAGCCACTTACTGTGAGTGGTCTTATTCCTTCCCCTTTCACAATAGAAGCCTGAAACAACGTTCCAAAGACTGTTGACATCTAGTGGAAGCCTTAGGAAGTGACTCCATTTACACTGGATATTGGATAGGCAATCACTTGAAAAACTACAAACCTCAGATTTCCCACTTCCTGGTTGGATTTTTCTCAGGTTTTCGCCTGCCATATGAGTTTGTTATACTCACAGACATCATTCAAAATGTTTTAGCAACTTCAGAGTGTTTTCTATCCAAATATACTAATAATATGCATATCCTAGCTTCTGGGCCTGAGTATCAGGCAGTTTACTCTGGGCACGTGAAAATACTGCCCCCTAGCCCAAAGACATTATTAAAGGTGCAATATGCTGAAACCGCGTTCCTGGTTGCTAAATTCAAATAGTTTGCCTAATTTCAGTTTATGTGACAGAACAAGCAAGTATAGTTTAGAGAATCATTGTACCATCTAAAGCGCTGTGAAATATATTTCCATAACCAAAAACTGTATTTTCAGCTGTTTGAAGCTGGTGTACAAAATCTAAAGTAAAAGACGCAAAAAAAATTAACTTAAGAATGGGAAGTATAGAAATAGAGCACATAGAACAGTTCTACTGCTTCTTAGACTTGATTTCACTGAGAATGACATATCTATATAAACACATTTCTATGTGAATTTAGTCAGGTCGCCCAAAAAGTGACATATTTAATCTTTACGGTATACATGCTCATAACAGGTAATAATGCATTATACCTGTTGGCTATAGTAAACAAGGCCATGCACAGACCTTTGGGGTGAATGTGCGCAAACAAAAAAAGGGCACGCACACAATTTTTTGCCGCAACCGCGTCACAGACTCATTGAGCTATTATTAGAAGAAGAGGGGAAAGCAGCGCCATCTGAGGAGTAAAGTATTCAGATAAACTGTTTAGAATATTGAAGGCAGTGTCATGTTACAGCTATATTTGGACATCTAGCCAGAAGCCACCCAAACCAGGCCTGTCTAAATATGACCATGATCAATCAAATCGCCAGGTAGACTATTGTTCTGGCAAAGATGAGTCACTATTTTATATGATAAACTCAGTCCTAAAACTGGAGGAAATGAAACAAAATATTGGTCACTACCCACTGGGCACAGTTTAAGGTCTAAAATTCTAAAATTGATGAAATAGTTGTTTTTTTCATCAATCTACCCACAATACCCCATAAAGTCAAAGCAAATACAGATTTTTAGAAATTTTTTCAAAGTAGTAAAAATAAAATAACCGAAATATCACATTTCCATAAGTATTCAGACCCTTTACTCAGTACTTTGTTGAAGCACCTTTGGCAGCGATTACAGCCTCGGGTCTTCTTGGGTATGACGCTACAAGCTTGGCACACCTGTATTTGGGGATTTTCTCCCATTCTTCTCTGCAGATCCTCTCAAGCTCTGTCAGGGGGTGTTGGGGAGCGTCGCTGCACAGCTATTTTCAGGTCTCTCCAGAGATGTTGGATCGGGTTCAAGTCTGTGCTCTGGCTGGGTCACTCAAGGACATTCAGAGGCTTGTCCCTAAGCCACTCCTGCGTTGTCTTGGCTGTGTGCTTAGGGTCGTTGTCCTGTTGGAAGGTGAACTTTCGACCCTGTATGAGGTCCTGAACGCTCTAGAGCAGGTTTTCATGAAGGATCTCTCTGTACTTTGGTCCGTTCATCTTTCCCTCGGTCTTGACTTGTCTCCCAGTCCCTGCCGCTGAAAAACATCCCCACAGCGTGATGCTGCCACCACCATGCTTCACCGTAGGGATGGTAATGGCCAGGTGATGAGCGGTGCCTGATTTCCTCCAGACGTGACTCTTGGTATTCAGAGCGAAGAGTTCAATCTTGGTTTCATCAGACCATAAAATCTTGTTTCTCATGGTCTGAGAGTCTTTAAGGCGCCTTTTGGCAAACTCCAAGTGGGCTGTCATGTGCCTTTTATTGAGTGGCTTCCGTCTGCTCACTCTACCATAAAGACCTGATTGGTGGAGTGCTGCAGAGATGGTTGTCCTTCTGGAAGGTTCTCCCATCTCCACAGAGGAACTCTGGAGCTCTGTCAGAGTGACCATCGGGTTCTTGGTCACCGCCCTGACCAAGGCCCTTCTCCCCCGATTGCTGGGTGTTGTTTGGCAGGGCGGCCAGCTCTAGGAAGAGTTTTGGTGGTTCCAAACTTCTTCCATTTAAGAATGATGGAGGCCACTGTGTTCTTGGGGGCCTTCAATGCTTCCCCAGATCTGTGCCTCGACACAATCCTGTCTCAGAGCTCTACGGACAATTCCTTCAACCTCATGGCTTGGTTTTTGCTCTGACATGCACTGTCAACAATGGGACCTTATATAGACAGGTGTGTGCCTTTCCAAATCATGTCCAATCAATTGAATTTAGCACAGGTGGACTCCAATGAAGTTGTAGAAACATCTCAAGGATGATCAATGGACACAGGATGCACCAGAGCTCAATTTCGAGTCTCATAGCAAAGGGTCTGAATACTTATGTAAATAAGGTATTTCAGTTTTTATGTTTTATACATTTGTAAAAAAAAATTCTTGGGTATGACGCTACAAGCTTGGCACACCTGTATTTGGGGATTTTCTCCCATTCTTCTCTGCAGATCCTCTCAAGCTCTGTCAGGGTGGTTGGGGAGCGTCGCTGCACAGCTATTTTCAGGTCTCTCCAGAGATGTTGGATCGGGTTCAAGTCTGTGCTCTGGCTGGGTCACTCAAGGACATTCAGAGGCTTGTCCCTAAGCCACTCCTGCGTTGTCTTGGCTGTGTGCTTAGGGTCGTTTGTCCTGTTGGAAGGTGAACTTTCGACCCTGTATGAGGTCCTGAACGCTCTAGAGAGGTTTTCATGAAGGATCTCTCTGTACTTTGGTCCGCTTCATCTTTCCCTCGGGTCTTGACTTGTCTCCCAGTCCCTGCCGCTGAAAAAAACATCCCCACAGCGTGATGCTGCCACCACCATGCTTCACCGTAGGGATGGTAATGGCCATGGTGATGAGCGGTGCCTGATTTCCTCCAGACGGACTCTTGGTATTCAGAGCGAAGAGTTTACAATCTTGGTTTTCATCAGACCAAAAATCTATTTCTCATGGTACTGAGAGTCTTTAAGGCGCCTTTTGGCAAACTCCACCAGTGGGCTGTCATGTGCCTTTTATTGAGTGGCTTCCGTCTGCTCACTCTACATAAAGACCTGATTTGGTGGAGTGCTGGCAGAGAGGGTTGTCCTTCTGGAAGGTTCTCCCATCTCCACAGGAGGAACTCTGTGAGCTCTGTCAGACGTGACCATCGGGTTCTTGGTCACGCCCTGACCAAGGCCTTCTCCCCCGATTGATGGGTGTTGTTTGGCAGGGCGGGCCAGCTCTCAGGAAGAGTTTTGGTGGTTCCAAACTTCTTCCTATTTAACAATGATGGACCCGGCCACTGGTGTTGCTTGGGGGCCTTCAATGCTTCCCCAGATCTGTGCCTCGACACAATCCTGTCTCAGAGCCTCTACGGACAATTCCTTCAACCCTCATGGCTGGTTTTTGCTCTGACATGCACTGTCAACAATGGGACCTTATATCGACAGGTGTGTGCCTTTCTAAATCATGTCCAATCAATTGAATTTAGAACACAGGTGGACTCCAATGAAGTTGTAGAAACATCTCAAGGCTGATCACTGGACACAGGATGCACCAGAGCTCAATTTCGAGTCTCATAGCAAAGGGTCTGAATACTTATGTAAATAAGGTATTTCAGTTTTTATGTTTTCTACATTTGTAAAAAAGATTTTTTCATTTAATCCATTTTAGAATAAGGCTGTAACGTAACAAAATGTGGAATAAGTGAAGGGGTCTGAATACTGTCTGAATGCACTGTATGCCCGTTACAGTATGTGGGTTCTGATGAAAGGACGTCATGTTTTTAGAAGAGATCTGTAGAGATCTAAAGACAGGCGGAATCTGATACCCGGGGCTGATCTATTTCTTTGATGGAATGTGTGGTGTGCAAAAGTAAACTTTTGGTCATTGTTTTCACGGGGACATATTTTGATGTGATACGTGTTCTCCCTGAATGGTTACCCATGAAATGTCATTTCACCAGTGTTGGCTACACCTGATGATTAGGCCCTGACATAAAACCCAGTGTAGTTTGGAACAATAGGATCAACTTACTGATTCACTACATGGAAATCATGTTGAACTCACAACAAACCTTGTAGTTTATTGATAGTAGTCCAGGGCAGAGCAACAGAAACGTGTAGTTTATTGATAGTAGTCCAGGGCAGAGCAACAGAAACATGTAGTTTATTGAGTAGTCCAGGGCAGAGCAACATAACCTTCTAGTTTATTGATAGTAGCCCAGGGCAGGGCAGAGCAACAAAACGTGTAGTTTATTGATAGTAGTCCAGGGCAGAGCAACAGAACCTTGTAGTTAATTGATCGTTGTCCAGGGCAGAGCAACAGAAACATGTAGTTTATTGATAGTAGTCCAGGGCAGAGCAACAGAACCTTGTAGTTTATTAATAATAGTCCAGGGCAGGGCAGAGCAACAGAACCTTGTAGTTTATTGATAGTAGTCCAGGGCAGGGCAGAGCAACAGAAACATGTAGTTTATTGATAGTAGTCCAGGGCAGGGCAACAGAACCTTGTAGTTTATTGATAGTAGTCCAGGGCAGGGCAGAGCAACAGAACCTTGTCGTTTATTGATAGTAGTCTAGGGCAGGGCAGAGCAACAGAACCTTGTAGTTTATTAATAATAGTCCAGGGCAGGGCAGAGCAACAGAACCTTGTAGTTTATTGATAGTAGTCCAGGGCAGGGCACGCAGCAACAGAACCTTGTCGGTTTATTGATAGTAGTCCAGGGCAGGGCACAGAACCTTGTAGTTATTGATAGAGTCCAGGGCAAGGCAGTAGCAACAGACACCAAGGTCAATCAGTAGCAGTGTTGGTAACGTGGACCTTAACGTTGACATCATCAACTCCGCATCATATTGATTAGTTAGGCTACAGCCAAACCTGTATTGATCATCTCTTAGTTGGTCAGTTGATCAGGCCTGGGGAGACGAAACTATTTGGAGCAAGGGGAAAAGTTAATATAGTGCGTCCCAAATGGCACCCCTAGTCGTATATAGTGCGCTACTTTTGACCAGGGCCTCATAGGGCCATAGGGATCTGTCTAAAGTAGAGCACCAAATAGAGAATAGGGTGCCATTTTAGAAGCTAGCAATAGTTTTAGTAGGCAGTACACCCTCCATTCACAGGTGGGAATGATTTACTAATTGAATAAATTAACTATTCAAGTCAGAATCATAATAAAATCATAATTAATAATATCTGGACTAGTTTGCAAATGAGGCTAAATCATTTTAATGAAAAGTTCACTAAAGTTTCTCTGCAATATACAGGCCATGTCCCAGAAATATTTTCCAGTCCAAGTTACCTCTTCTCTCGATTATTGCCATTATGCTAATGTTCCCCAATAGCCTCCCCCCAGAAATCCTGTTATGAAGTGTATTTTTAGCCTGAAACTTTTTTAGTGGAAAGGGGTTCCTGAATCCTGATGAACTATCCTGATGAATATGAATATGAAATGGGACCCTATTCCCTACATAGTGTCCTACTTTTGACCAGACCCTATGTAGGACCTGGTCAAATGTAGTGCACTATATAGGGAATAGGGTCCCATTTCGGATGCAGTCTTGGTCAAAGCCATCATGCAGAACAGCACCCACCTCAGTAGCTGAATCTTTTAGAACATGTTCAGATGAAACCCTAACAGAATCACCTCAGTAGATGAATCTTTCTAGAACATGTTTCAGATGAAACCTAATAGAATTTAATGCTTGGTGAGAATTTACCATTTGTCAAAAGAATGTTTGGTCTCTTGATTGACAGGCTGACCAACCAATCACCCACAGCCCTCCACTTCGGCTGCCTGATGGTTGAGATTGTCTTGATGAACGGGTATTTTACTTTGTTTTAGTTTGTTTACCATTCTCTCATTCTTTCTTTGGATGGAGAAACGGAGAGATGGAGGGGCTCTCCTCCTCCCTGTGATTGTGTCATCTACATGTGTTGTTCCTGGCTGGTCTATTTTGAGACAGCAGAGAGAGACTGCATCTTTTCATTTGTCTTTTCTCTCCCAGACGCGTTTCTGTTTGCACAGTTGGGCACAGCTGTGGACATTTGTGCTTGTGCTCCAGCTCCCCCAAACCAAACTCAACTCTGGGCATGGCTTTCAGCTCACAACTCATAGCAAACACTTCCTTTCTTGTGTGGGGGCTGAAAATAATTTGAAGTTGAACTAGCCTATGTTTCACTTCACCATCCATTCTGAGGAAGACTGGGGCGCAGGTAGCCTAGTGGTTAGAGCTGACAAGGTAAAAATCGGTTGTTCTGCTCCTGAACAAGGCAGTTAACCTGCTGTCATTGTAAGTAAGAATTTGTTCTTAACTGACTTGCCTAGTTAAATAAATAAAAATACGTTTGGAGTGACTGTAGACACAACATGACTAATGTTATGCTTCACTTGCTAGTCACACGTTCTGAACAACGGCTAACTTACTTGTTGCACTTCTGATCTTTGTGAGGGGTGTGGTTACTGGCTGTCCTTATGAAAGAACTGTAGGTGGAGTTACTGGCTAGTGTCCTTATGAAGAGAACTGTAGGAGGAGTTACTGGCTAGTGTCCTTATGAAGAGAACTGTAGGAGGAGTTACTGGCTAGTGTCCTTATGAAGAGAACTGTAGGAGGTGGAGTTACTGGGCTAGTGTCCTTATGAAGAGAACTGTAGGAGGTGGAGTTACTGGCTAGTGTCCTTATGAAGAGAACTGTAGGTGGAGTTACTGGCTAGTGTCCTTATGAAGAGAACTGTAGGAGGAGTTACTGGCTAGTGTCCTTATGAAGAGAACTGTAGGAGGTGGAGTTACTGGCTAGTGTCCTTATGAAGAGAACTGTAGGAGGAGTTACTGGCTAGTGTCCTTATGAAGAGAACTGTAGGAGGTGGAGTTACTGGCTAGTGTCCTTATGAAGAGAACTGTAGGAGGTGGAGTTACTGGCTAGTGTCCTTATGAAGAGAACTGTAGGAGGTGGAGTTACTGGCTAGTGTCCTTATGAAGATAACTGTAGGAGGTGGAGTTACTGGCTAGTGTCCTTATGAAGAGAACTGTAGGTGGAGTTACTGGCTAGTGTCCTTATGAAGGAACTGTAGGTGGAGTTACTGGCTAGTGTCCTTATGAAGAGAACTGTAGGTGGAGTTACTGGCTAGTGTCCTTATGAAGAGAACTGTAGGAGGTGGAGTTACTGGCTAGTGTCCTTATGAAGAGAACTGTAGGAGGTGGAGTTACTGGCTAGTGTCCTTATGAAGAGAACTGTAGGTGGAGTTACTGGCTAGTGTCCTTATGAAGAGAACTGTAGGTGGAGTTACTGGCTAGTGTCCTTATGAAGAGAACTGTAGGTGGAGTTACTGGCTAGTGTCCTTATGAAGAGAACTGTAGGAGGTGGAGTTACTGGCTAGTGTCCTTATGAAGAGAACTGTAGGAGGTGGAGTTACTGGCTAGTGTCCTTATGAAGAGAACTGTAGGTGGAGTTACTGGCTAGTGTCCTTATGAAGAGAACTGTAGGAGGTGGAGTTACTGGCTAGTGTCCTTATGAAGAGAACTGTAGGAGGTGGAGTTACTGGCTAGTGTCCTTATGAAGAGAACTGTAGGTGGAGTTACTGGCTAGTGTCCTTATGAAGAGAACTGTAGGTGGAGTTACTGGCTAGTGTCCTTATGAAGAGAACTGTAGGAGGTGGAGTTACTGGCTAGTGTCCTTATGAAGAGAACTGTAGGTGGAGTTACTGGCTAGTGTCCTTATGAAGAGAACTGTAGGTGGAGTTACTGGCTAGTGTCCTTATGAAGAGAACTGTAGGAGGTGGAGTTACTGGCTAGTGTCCTTATGAAGAGAACTGTAGGAGGTGGAGTTAGTACATGGCCAGGCATGACTGATGTGAAGCTTCACTTGTCTGCAGTATTTACCGTAGTCTAATAGTCTCTGTGTTTCCTGTAGTGTAGCAGTGTAGTCTAATAGTCCCTGTGTTATCCTGTAGTGTAGCAGTGTAGTCTAATAGTCCCTGTGTTATCCTGTAGTGTAGCAGTGTAGTCTAATAGTCCCTGTGTTATCCTGTAGTGTAGCAGTGTAGTCTAATAGTCCCTGTGTTATCCTGTTGTGTAGCAGTGTAGTCTAATAGTCCCTGTGTTATTCTGTAGTGTAGCAGTGTAGTCTAATAGTCCCTGTGTTATCCTGTAGTGTAGCAGTGTAGTCTAATAGTCCCTGTGTTATCCTGTAGTGTAGCAGTGTAGTCTAATAGTCCCTGTGTTATCCTGTAGTGTAGCAGTGTAGTCTAATAGTCCCTGTGTTATCCTGTAGTGTAGCAGTGTAGTCTAATAGTCTCTGTGTTATCCTGTAGTGTAGCAGTGTAGTCTAATAGTCCCTGTGTTATCCTGTAGTGTAGCAGTGTAGTCTAATAGTACCTGTGTTATCCTGTAGTGTAGCAGTGTAGTCTAATAGTCCCTGTGTTATCCTGTAGTGTAGCAGTGTAGTCTAATAGTCCCTGTGTTATCCTGTAGTGTAGCAGTGTAGTCTAATAGTCCCTGTGTTATCCTGTAGTGTAGCAGTGTAGTCTAATAGTCCCTGTGTTATCCTGTAGTGTAGCAGTGTAGTCCAATAGTCCCTGTGTTATCCTGTAGTGTAGCAGTGTAGTCTAATAGTCCCTGTGTTATCCTGTAGTGTAGCAGTGTAGTCTAATAGTCTCTGTGTTATCCTGTAGTGTAGCAGTGTAGTCTAATAGTCCCTGTGTTATCCTGTAGTGTAGCAGGGTAGTCTAATAGTCCCTGTGTTATCCTGTAGTGTAGCAGTGTAGTCTAATAGTCCCTGTGTTATCCTGTAGTGTAGCAGTGTAGTCTAATAGTCCCTGTGTTATCCTGTAGTGTAGCAGTGTAGTCTAATAGTCCCTGTGTTATCCTGTAGTGTAGCAGTGTAGTCTAATAGTCCCTGTGTTATCCTGTAGTGTAGCAGTGTAGTCTAATAGTCTCTGTGTTATCCTGTAGTGTAGCAGTGTAGTCTAATAGTCCCTGTGTTATCCTGTAGTGTAGCAGTGTAGTCTAATAGTCTCTGTGTTATCCTGTAGTGTAGCAGTGTAGTCTAATAGTCTCTGTGTTATCCTGTAGTGTAGCAGTGTAGTCTAATAGTCCCTGTGTTATCCTGTAGTGTAGCAGTGTAGTCTAATAGTCTCTGTGTTATCCTGTAGTGTAGCAGTGTAGTCTAATAGTCCCTGTGTTATCCTGTAGTGTAGCAGTGTAGTCTAATAGTACCTGTGTTATCCTGTAGTGTAGCAGTGTAGTCTAATAGTCCCTGTGTTATCCTGTAGTGTAGCAGTGTAGTCTAATAGTCCCTGTGTTATCCTGTAGTGTAGCAGTGTAGTCTAATAGTCCCTGTGTTATCCTGTAGTGTAGCAGTGTAGTCTAATAGTCCCTGTGTTATCCTGTAGTGTAGCAGTGTAGTCCAATAGTCCCTGTGTTATCCTGTAGTGTAGCAGTGTAGTCTAATAGTCCCTGTGTTATCCTGTAGTGTAGCAGTGTAGTCTAATAGTCTCTGTGTTATCCTGTAGTGTAGCAGTGTAGTCTAATAGTCCCTGTGTTATCCTGTAGTGTAGTCTAATAGTCCCTGTGTTATCCTGTAGTGTAGTAGTGTGATCTTTCCCTGGGGAGGGGCTTAGGCAGACAGTCAGGCAGGCAGGGGACGGGTGAATGGATGAGGGCACATTGGATTTGTTCTGCCAGGCCTCGTTGCACTGTAGTCCCCACTGTAGTACTGACTGACATCCAGGGTGAGGCTATAGAGGCCCAGGCAGCTCAGTTCAAGGAGTTTAAACAGTGATAACTTGGATTTGTTTGTGTCTCTAACCTGTATTTCTCTGACAGAACTGTTATGGCATCTATTGGTTACTAGGGATGGCCATGAGTACTGAACGGAGATCACAACTCCATCTATTGGTTGCTAGGGATGGCCATGAGTACTGAACGGAGGTCACAACTCCATCTATTGGTTACTAGGGATGGCCATGAGTACTGAACGGACATCACAACTCCATCTATTGGTTGCTAGGGATGGCCATGAGTACTGAACAGAGGTCACAACTCCATCTATTGGTTACTAGGGATGGCCATGAGTACTGAACGGACATCACAACTCCATCTATTGGTTACTAGGGATGGCCATGAGTACTGAACGGACATCACAACTCCATCTATTGGTTGCTAGGGATGGCCATGAGTACTGAACGGAGGTCACAACTCCATCTATTGGTTACTAGGGATGGCCATGAGTACTGAACGGACATCACAACTCCATCTATTGGTTGCTAGGGATGGCCATGAGTACTGAACAGAGGTCACAACTCCATCTATTGGTTACTAGGGATGGCCATGAGTACTGAACGGACATCACAACTCCATCTATTGGTTACTAGGGATGGCCATGAGTACTGAACGGACATCACAACTCCATCTATTGGTTGCTAGGGATGGCCATGAGTACTGAACGGAGGTCACAACTCCATCTATTGGTTACTAGGGATGGCCATGAGTACTGAACGGACATCACAACTCCATCTATTGGTTACTAGGGATGGCCATGAGTACTGAACGGACATCACAACTCCATCTATTGGTTACTAGGATGGCCATGAGTACTGAACAGACGCCACAACTCCATCTATTGGTTACTAGGGATGGCCATGAGTACTGAACGGAGGTCACAACTCCATCTATTGGTTACTAGAGATGGCCATGAGTACTGAACGGGCGTCACAACTCCATCTATTGGTTACTAGGGATGGCCATGAGTACTCAAATGGAAGTCACAACTCCATCTATTGGTTACTAGGGATGGCCATGAGTACTGAACGGACGCCACAACTCCATCTATTGGTTACTAGGGATGGCCATGAGTACTGAACAGACGTCACAACTCCATCTATTGGTTACTAGGGATGGCCATGAGTACTGAACGGAGATCACAACTCCATCTATTGGTTACTAGGGATGGCCATGAGTACTGAACGGACATCACAACTCCATCTATTGGTTACTAGGGATGGCCATGAGTACTGAACAGACGCCACAACTCCATCTATTGGTTACTAGGGATGGCCATGAGTACTGAACGGAGGTCACAACTCCATCTATTGGTTACTAGAGATGGCCATGAGTACTGAACGGGCGTCACAACTCCATCTATTGGTTACTAGGGATGGCCATGAGTACTGAACAGACGTCACAACTCCATCTATTGGTTACTAGGGATGGCCATGAGTACTGAACGGACGCCACAACTCCATCTATTGGTTACTAGGGATGGCCATGAGTACTGAACAGACGTCACAACTCCATCTATTGGTTACTAGGGATGGCCATGAGTACTGAACGGAGATCACAACTCCATCTATTGGTTACTAGGGATGGCCATGAGTACTGAACGGAGGTCACAACTCCATCTATTGGTTACTAGGGATGGCCATGAGTACTGAACGGGTGTCACAACTCCATCTATTGGTTACTAGGGATGGCCATGAGTACTGAACAGACGTCACAACTCCATCTATTGGTTACTAGAGATGGCCATGAGTACTGAACGGAGATCACAACTCCATCTATTGGTTACTAGGGATGGCCATGAGTACTGAACGGACGCCACAACTCCATCTATTGGTTACTAGGGATGGCCATGAGTACTCAAATGGACGTCACAACTCCATCTATTGGTTACTAGGGATGGCCATGAGTACTCGAATGGACGTCACAACTCCATCTATTGGTTACTAGGGATGGCCATGAGTACTCGAATGGACGTCACAACTCCATCTATCTGTTTCTAGGGATGGCCATGAGTACTGAACGGACGCCACAACTCCATCTATTGGTTACTAGGGATGGCCATGAGCACTGAACGGGCGTCACAACTCCATCTTTTGGTTACTAGGGATGGCCATGAGTACTCAAATGGAAGTCACAACTCCATCTATTGGTTACTAGGGATGGCCATGAGCACTGAACGGGCGCCACAACTCCATCTATTGGTTACTAGGGATGGCCATGAGTACTGAACGGACGCCACAACTCCATCTATTGGTTACTAGGGATGGCCATGAGTACTGAACGGACGCCACAACTCCATCTATTGGTTACTAGAGATGGCCATGAGCACTGAACGGACGCCACAACTCCATCTATTGGTTACTAGGGATGGCCATGAGTACTGAACGGGTGTCACAACTCCATCTATTGGTTACTAGGGATGGCCATGAGTACTGAACGGGCGTCACAACTCCATCTATTGGTTACTAGGGATGGCCATGAGTACTCAAATGGAAGTCACAACTCCATCTATTGGTTACTAGGGATGGCCATGAGTACTGAACGGACGCCACAACTCCATCTATTGGTTACTAGGGATGGCCATGAGTACTGAACGGACGTCACAACTCCATCTATTGGTTACTAGGGATGGCCATGAGTACTGAACAGATGCCACAACTCCATCTATTGGTTACTAGGGATGGCCATGAGTACTGAACAATGCCACAACTCCATCTATTGGTTACTAGGGATGGCCATGAGTACTGAACGGACGTCACAACTCCATCTTTAATCAGATATATATATATTTTTTCAAATACTGTAAAGCTATTATGTGGAATGTGCTTTGTGACTGCCCGAACAGGCAAATGCATGTTTATTTGTAAAAGAAAATTCATTTTTTTCCTGAAGACAACGTTAATTTGTTTTTACTCTGGTGTTCCATTGTACTTGTGTATTTGTGGGGCATAACAAATAAGAAACCAAGCCAAGAATCATACAGTTCTTCTCACTAAATTCCCTTTCCCCTCCGTGTCTACACACAAGCTCCCGTTAGGCCTACAGAAATAAATGGCTGTAAAACATATCTAACTGTGTAACGTGTGCGCTGGGAGTCGGGAAGCAAGTTCAGGGAGTGAATCATTGAATAAATAAAGGAAAATATAATACAAAACAAGAACAACGGTCAGATATGAAACAAAAACAGAAACAATAACACCTGGGGAAGGAACCAAAGGGAGTGACAGATATAGGGAAGGTAATCAGAGAGGTGATGGGCCAGGTGGGTCTGATGCCATGCAGGTGCGCGTAACGATGGTGTCAGGTGCGCCATAACGAGCAGCCTGGTGACCTCGAGGCCGGAGAGAGAGCACAAGTGACAAACTGATGGGATACACAAGCTGCATTCCTTACCAAATGACGTCAGTTTTAGGGAATAACTAAATCAAACATCTGTATGTTGTAAAAAATACAGATATTGGTTTGTAATCCTGAAAAAATTATCTGTCAACTCACCAAATTGAGCCCTGTTTCAAATGATCTCTCTTTGAGAGTAACTGTTTCAGATGCGAGATGCGCATCACTTCACACTGGAAAAGTTTTGGGTTGTAAATGAACAAAATGAGGCTATGCCATTGACTTCTATGAACGCACACTGCTGAGGTTACGACCTTTTTTAAGATTGTGTTCCATGATATAATATAACCAGTTGATAGTACATATTGTGTTCCATGATATAATATAACCAGTTGATAGTACAGATTGTGTTCCATGATATAATATAACCTGTTGATATTACAGATTGTGTTCCATGATATAATATAACCAGTTGATAGTACAGATTGTGTTCCATGATATAATATAACCAGTTGATAGTACAGATTGTGTTCCATGATATAATATAACCAGTTGGTATTACAGATTGTGTTCCATGATATATAACCAGTTGATAGTACAGATTGTGTTCCATGATATAATATAACCAGTTGATAGTACAGATTGTGTTCCATGATATAATATAACCAGTTGATAGTACAGATTGTGTTCCATGATATAATATAACCAGTTGGTATTACAGATTGTGTTCCATGATATAATATAACCAGTTGATAGTACAGATTGTGTTCCATGATATAATATAACCAGTTGATAGTACAGATTGTGTTCCATGATATAATATAACCAGTTGATAGTACAGATTGTGTTCCATTATATAATATAACAGTTGATATTACAGATTGTGTTCCATGATATAATATAACCAGTTGGTAGTACAGATTGTGTTCCATGATATAATATAACCAGTTGATAGTACAGATTGTGTTCCATGATCTAATATAACCAGTTGGTATTACAGATTGTGTTCCATGATATAATATAACCAGTTGATAGTACAGATTGTGTTCCATGATATATATAACCAGTTGACAGTACAGATTGTGTTCCATGATATTGTGACCAGTTGATAGTACAGATTGTGTTCCATGATATAATATAACCAGTTGATAGTACAGATTGTGTTCCATGATATATATAACCAGTTGATAGTACAGATTGTGTTCCATTATATAATATAACAGTTGATATTACAGATTGTGTTCCATGATATAATATAACCAGTTGGTAGTACAGATTGTGTTCCATGATATAATATAACCAGTTGATAGTACAGATTGTGTTCCATGATCTAATATAACCAGTTGGTATTACAGATTGTGTTCCATGATATAATATAACCAGTTGATAGTACAGATTGTGTTCCATGATATAATATAACCAGTTGACAGTACAGATTGTGTTCCATGATATAATGTGACCAGTTGATAGTACAGATGTGTTCCATGATATAATATAACAGTTGATATTACAGATTGTGTTCCATGATATAATATAACCAGTTGATATTACAGATTGTGTTCCATGATATAATATAACCAGTTGGTATTACAGATTGTGTTCCATGATATAATATAACCAGTTGGTATTACAGATTGTGTTCTATGATATAATATAACCAGTTGATTACGGTTTTAATAAATTGGCACTTGCTTTTTTTATTGACTGAATATATTTGGGGCAATTTATCAATTAGAATGAGTTATCTGTAATGGTTGTGATGAACGGGGCATTGTTGCGTACTGTTGGGATATAGATAAAACATAAGTTTTTTCCACTGTGCGCCTTGTGTTCTAAAAACTTGAGTACTCGAAAATAAATCCTGCGAGTACTCAAACAGTCAAAAATGTCAAATGTCCATCCCTAGAAGAGTGATAACTTACATCTGTTTGTGGCTCTAACCTGTATAACATTTCTCTGACAGAACTGTTATGGAATCTATTGGTAACCTAACCATCCATTGGTTACTTACATTAGGGCAGTAGTCTGACTTGAGATCCATGACCATCTTGATTTCAAATCATCACAATCGGATTATAAGGAAATGTTCCAAAGAAAGGTTGAATACTGAAGAAGGGATGTCAACATAATCAGCCCACAGAATCTGATCGTGTGATTGGGTGACACCGTGCCTGGCATTAAAGAAAGCCATACTGGCTCATTAAATGTTTATACTGATAAAACCTCATTCTGGAAGGACTCCCTGTGGCTTATTCCCAAAACAACGTTAATATTTCATCGGCATACAAGAATGCAGCATTCAGTAGGTAGGCCAAGTGTCAGTACTTGTAACAATGGGCTTCTTATAGCTCCATCGTGTCTTAGAGGTATGAACATGGTCCTCAATAAATACTTAGAGAAGTAATGTACCACATTAGTTATGAATGCTCTGGGAAACTCACCCTTGATATTTCCTCAAAATGTTAAAAAAAATCTATACGTCACATGCAGTACCAGTCAAAAGTTTGGACACACCTACTCATTCCAGGGTTTTTCTTTATTTTTACTATTTTCTACATTGTAGAATTATAGTGAAGACATCAAAACTATGAAATAACACATGTAATCACGTAGTAACCAAAAAGTGTTAAACAATCAAAATATATTTTATATTTCAGATTCTTCAAAGTAGCCACCCTTTGCCTTGATGACAGCTTGCACACTCTTGGCATTTGGAGTTCCCACATATGCTGAGCACTTGCTGGCTGCTTTTCCTTCACTCTGCAGTCCAACTCATCCCAAACCATCTCAACTGGGTTGAGGTCGGGTGATTGTGGAGGCCAGGTCATCTGATGCAGCACTCCATTACTCTCCTTGGTCAAATAGCCCTTAAACATCCTGGAGGTGTGTTTTGGGTCTTTGTCCTGTTGAAAAACAAATGATAGTCCCACTAAGCGCAATCTAGAGGGGATGGCGTATCACTGCAGAATGCTGTGGTAGCCATGCTGGTTATGTGGTCTTGAATTCTAAATAAATCAATGTCACCAGAAGAAAAAAAACACACCATCACACCTCCTCCTCCATGCTTCACGGTGGGAACCACACATGCGGAGATCATCCATTCACCTACTCTGCGTCTCACAAAGACACAGCGGTTGGAACCCAAAATCTCAAATTTGGAATCATCAGACCAAAGGTCAAAATTTCCACCAGTCTAATGTCCATTGCTCGTGTTTCTTGGCCCAAGCAAGTCTCTTCTTCTTATTGGTGTCCTTAGGTAGTGGTTTCTTTGGAACAATTCGACCATGAAGGCCTGATTCACGCAGTCGCCTCTGAACAGTTGATGTTGATATGTGTCTGTTACTTGAACTCTGTGAAGCGTTTATTTGGGCTTCAATCTGAGGCTGGTAACTTTAATTAACTTGTCCTCTGCAGCAAAGGTAACTCTAGGTCTTCCTTTCCTGTGGCGGAAAGGAAGATGGTTTTTGCAACTGCACTTGAAGAAACTTTAAAAGTTATTGAAATGTTCCTTATTCACTGACCTTCATGTTTTAAAGTAATGAGAGTAATGATTGGGGTGGCAGGTAGCCTAGTGGTTAGAGAGTTGGACTAGTAACCGAAAGGTTGCTAGATTGAATTCCCGAGCTGACAAGGTAAAAATATGTTGTTCTCCCCCTGAACAAGGCAGTTAACCCACTGTTCCTAGGCCGTCATTTGAAATAAGAATTTGTTCTTAACTGACTTGTCTAGTTAAATAAAGGATAAATAATAACGACGGACTGTCATTTCTCTTTGCTTATTTGAGCTGTTCTTGCCATAATATGGACTTGACTTTTACCAAATAGGGCTATCTTCTGTATACCACCCCTACCTTGTCACAGCACAACTGATTGGCTCAAACGCATTAAGAGTGAAATAAATTCCACAAATGAACTTTTAACAAGGCACCCCTGTTAACTGAAATGCATTCCAGGTGATTACCTCATGAAGCTGGTTGAAGAATGCCAAGAGTGTGCAAAGCTATCATCAAGGCAAAGGGTGGCTACTGAAGAATCTCAAATATAAAATATATTTTGATTTATTTTAACACTTTTTTGGTTACTACATGATTCCATATGTGTTATTTCATAGTTTTGATGTCTTCACTATTCTATAATGTAGAAAATAGTCAACATAAAGAAAATTAGTAGATGTGTCCAAACTTTTGACTGGTTCTGTATATTTCACATGGTGTGATGCTCCTTTATCTGGAAGACAAAGACACTGGCCGAGACACATACTGTACCTCTCCACTGAAATGAAGTTGCCATTGTCTCAGAGTAGTAGGCTTTGAATAGTCCATTGTTGGTTTCTTCAGCTGCGTTACAGTAGTACCATACTGTGTGGGTTATGAATGAAGAATGGGACATCGTGATCTTTTGCAGATTGAGATAGCAATGTCTGATATTGTGTTACTGTGTCTTCTCAGAGCCACTTGCTTGTACTTTAGCTAAATGAGTGTCTCTCTCTCTCCCTCCCTGTCTCTGTAATGTCCTCTACATACATTAGATGTTAGTGGACTTGAACCCAGACTGTCTGGTCTGGTCATAAGACGTGTTCACTGTCACTGTAAGGCCTGATTGTCTTTGACTTCTTTACCCATTCAGTGCAGATCAGTAAAGTATTTATCCCTTCAGTGCAGATCAGTAAAGTATTTACCCCTTCAGTGCAGATCAGTAAAGTATTTATCCCTTCAGTGCAGATCAGTAAAGTATTTACCCCTTCAGTGCAGAACAGGTAAAAGTATTTACCCCTTCAGTGCAGATCAGTAAGTATTTACCCCTTCAGTGCAGATCAGTAAAGATTTTACCCCTTCATGTGCAGATCAAGTAATGTAACTTTAACCCTTCAGTGCAGATCAGTAAAGTATTTACCCTTCAGTGCAGATCAGTAAAGTATGTACCCCTTCAGTGCAGAACAGTAAAGTATTTTACCCCTTCAGTGCAGATCAGTAAAGTATTTACCCCTTCAGTGCAGATCAGTAAAGTATTTACCCCTTCAGTGCAGGATCAGTAAAGTATTTACCCCTCAGTTGCAGATCAGTAAAGTATTTACACCCCTTCAGTGCAGATCTGTAAAGTATTTACCCCTTCAGTGCAGAACAGTAAAGTATTACCCCTTCAGTGCAGATCAGTAAAGTATTTACCACCGCTTCAGTGCAGATGCAGTAAAGTTATTTACCCCTTCAGTGCAGATCAGTAAAGTGTTTACCTGTTCATGCAGATCATAAAGCCTCCTATCTGGTAGTGTCTGTCTGTCGTAACCTATGACCAATAGCCATGACAGGGGTCCTCACTAATGGCCATGCTACAGTTTATGCTATATCGGGATTGTCACAATGGATGTTCTCTAGTCTGTTTGGGACCTGGCACACACAATTAGAAAGAGTTGGTTCTGCTTAGTTACTTCCCAGCAGACAGTGCTCAGTTCCTACTAACATATCCATCTCACTATCCATGACAGAAGTGTTCTAGAACTCATCAAGTCATCATCACTCAATGTACTGTGTTATTTTCACACGGCTAGACCACAGAAATAAAAGCCTTTTAGCCTCTGTGGAAGTGCTGTTATTTACCCTCTATCAGCTGAAACCAGGGCAGGGAAGGGAAGGGAAGAGAGTGGGGGCAGAGAGAGAAAGGGAGAGAGAGAGAAAGAAAGAAAGAGACAGAGAGAGAGGAGAGAGAAGGAGAAAGAGAGAGAGAGAGAAAAGAGGGAGAGAAAGAGGAGAGAAAAGAGAGAGAGAGAGAGAGAGAGAAAGAGAGAAGAGGAAGAGAGAGGGAGAGAGAGAAGAGAGAGAGAAAGAGAGAAGAGAAGAGAAGGAAAGAGAAATGAAGAGGGAGAAGAAATGAAGAGAGAGAGATGAGCAGCAGCAGGGTTTTAAATGGGTCACCTTGAGAGGAGCACCATCATCAGAGACCAGGATGGATGAGAAAAAAGGATGGATGAGGAAAGCCTGGCTAGTTCCGCGAAGTCGTGGGGAAAACCCACTCACTACGGCTGTGTTCCAAATGGCACCCTATTCCCTATTTAGTGCACTACTTCGGACCAGCACCCATAGGGCTCTAGTCAAAAGTAGTGCACTATGTAGTGAATAGGGTGCCATTTGGGACATCGATATTGAGAGGAGGCTTATCATCACAGACCAGCTTGAAAGACGGGATTTCTCCACAGTGCAGGATATCTCCACAGTGCAGGATATATCCACAGTGCAGGATATCTCAGCAAGGATATCTCCACAGTGCAGGATATATCCACAGTGCAGGATATCTCCACAGTGCAGGATATCTCCACAGTGCAGGATATCTCCACAGTGCAGGATATCTCCTCGGAGTAGTGGGGTAAAAAACCCACTCTGTGAATGAGAGTGTGTTTGAGTGTACCAGTGTACTCGTATTGAGTGTAATAGTATTGAGTGTATTTGTTTTGAGTATAATCGTATTGAGTGTACTAGTATTTAGTGTAATCGTATTGAGTGTAATAGTATTGAGTGTAGTAAACTCAGCAAAAAAGAAACGTCCTTTCATTGTCAACTGCATTTATTTTCAGCAAACTTAACATGTGTAATATTTGTATGAACATAACAAGATTCAACAACTGAGACATAAACTGAACAAGTTCCACAGACATGTGACTAACAGAAATGGAATAATGTGTCCCTGAACAAAGGGGGGGGGTCAAAATCAAAAGTAACAGTCAGTATCTGGTGTGGCCCCCAGCTGCATTAAGTACTGCAGAGCATCTCCTCCTCATGGACTGCACTAGATTTGCCAGTTCTTGCTGTGAGATGTTACCCCACTCTTCCACCAAGGCACCTGCAAGTTCCCGGACATTTCTGTGGGGAATGGCCCTAGCCCTCACCCTCCGATCCAACAGGTCTCAGATGTGCTCAATGGGATTGAGATCCGGGCTCTTCGCTGGCCATGGCAGAACACTGACATTCCTGTCTTGCAGGAAATCACGCACAGAACGAGCAGTATGGCTGATGGCATTGTCATGCTGGAGGGTCATGTCAGGATGAGCCTGCAGGAAGGGTACCACATGAGGAGAAGGATGTCTTCCCTGTAACGCACAGCGTTGAAAAAGGGACATGTCTTTTTTTGCTGAGTTTAGTATTCAGTGTAGTCATATTGAGTGTACTAGTATTGAGTGTACTCATATTGAGTGTACTAGTATTGAGTGTACTAGTATTGAGTGTACTCATATTGAGTGTACTAGTATTGCGTGTACTAGTATTGAGTGTACTCATATTGAGTGTACTAGTATTGAGTGTACTCGTATTGAGTGTACTAGTTTTGTGTGTACTCGTATTGAGTGTACTCGTATTGAGTGTACTAGTTTTGTGTGTACTCGTATTGAGTGTACTCATATTGAGTGTACTAGTATTGAGTGTACTAGTATTGTGTACTCATATTGAGTGTACTAGTATTGAGTGTACTAGTATTGAGTGTACTCATATTGAGTGTACTAGTATTGAGAGTACTAGTATTGAGTGTACTAGTATTGTGTGTACTAGTATTTAGTGTACTAGTATTGTGTGTACTCATATTGAGTGTAATAGTATTGAGTGTACTAGTATTGAGTGTACTCATATTGAGTGTACTAGTATTGAGTGTACTCATATTGTGTGTACTAGTATTTAGTGTACTCATATTGAGTGTACTAGTATTGAGTGTACTCATATTGAGTGTACTAGTATTGAGAGTACTAGTATTGAGTGTACTAGTATTGTGTGTACTAGTATTTAGTGTACTAGTATTGTGTGTACTCATATTGAGTGTAATAGTATTGAGTGTACTAGTATTGAGTGTACTCATATTGAGTGTACTAGTATTGAGTGTACTCATATTGCGTTTACTCATATTGAGTGTACTAGTATTGAGTGTACTCATATTGAGTGTACTCATATTGAGTGTACTAGTATTGAGTACTCGTATTGAGTGTACTAGTTTTGTGTGTACTCGTATTGAGTGTAATAGTATTGAGTGTACTAGTATTTAGTGTACTCATATTGAGTGTACTAGTATTGAGTGTACTAGTATTGAGTGTGCTCATATTGAGTGTACTCATATTGAGTGTAATAGTATTGAGTGTACTAGTATTGTGTGTACTAGTATTTAGTGTACTAGTATTGAGTGTACTAGTATTGAGGGTACTCATATTGAGTGTACTCATATGAGTGTACTAGTATTGAGTGTACTAGTATTGAGTGTACTCATATTGTGTGTACTAGTATTTTGAAAGTATTTGATGTGTGTACCTTGGAGTTTGCACTTTGGGACTATTCCATTGGTTCCATCCTATAGTGTCAGTTGGTTGGTTGCATGGTGTCTTGCTCCTGCCCACTCCCCACTAGATGTCCAGCATGTTTTTAATTGCCTAGCATTTAAACTGTTCTCTCATTTGTAAAACAATAACACCCTGGTCTGTGCTATTTAGACCTAGGCTGGCTTTTGCTCATTTCCTACTGAATCAATGTAGGTTGTGTAGGTTAATGTATTCTACAGGAAGAGGAGGAGCAAAACACTGATGCTGGGCTCAAGGTCTGTCTGTGTGTGTCTGTGTGTCTGTGTGTCTGTGTGTCTGTGTGTGTGTCTGGGGTGTGTGTGTGTGTGTCTGTGTGTGTGTCTGTGTGTGTGTCTGTGTCTGTGTGTGGTGTGTGTCTGTGTGTGTGTGTCTGTGTGTGTGTGTGTCTGGGGGTGTGTGTCTGTGTTGTGTGTGTGTGTGGTGTGTGTTGTGTGTGTGTGGTGTGTGTGTGTGTGTGTGTGTGTGTGTGGTGTGTGTGTGTTACTTTGTCCTTGATGTTCACACTATGTACTGTAGATTAATGACTAGCCAGGGCTAAAGATATCCATGACATTCATTGTGCCAATATCAGAAAGTTAGGCCTACATATTTTACCCTTTAAAGCCAACAGCACAAACTGGATACATGGATATATCTGGTATGGATATCTCTGGTATGGATATATCTGGTATGGATATATCTGGTATGGATATCTCTGGTATGGATATCTCTGGTATGGCTATATCTGGTATGGCTATATCTGGTATGGATATCTCTGGTATGGCTATATCTGGTATGGCTATATCTGGTATGGATATCTCTGGTATGGCTATATCTGGTATGGCTATATCTGGTATGGATATCTCTGGTATGGCTATATCTGGTATGGCTATATCTGGTATGGATATCTCTGGTATGGCTATATCTGGTATGGCTATATCTGGTATGGATATCTCTGGTATGGCTATATCTGGTATGGCTATATCTGGTATGGATGTCTCTGGTATGGCTATATCTGGTATGGCTGTCTCTGGTATGGCTATATCTGGTATGGCTGTCTCTGGTATGGATATCTCTGGTATGGATATCTTGGTATGGCTGTCTCTGGTATGGATATCTCTGGTATGATATCTCTGGTATGACATCCCTGGTATGTATATCTGGTATGGCTATCTTTGGTATGGATATCTCTGGTATGATATCTCTGGTATGGCTGTCTCTGATATGGATATCTCTGGTATGGATATCTCTGGTATGATATCTCTGGTATGATATCCCTGGTATGTATATCTGGTATGGCTATCTTTGGTATGGCCATCTCTGGTATGGATATCTCTGGTATTGCTATTTCTGGTATAGATATCTCTGATATGGATATCTCTTGGATATCTGTGGTATGCATATCTCTGGTATGGCTGTCTCTGGTATGGATATCTCTGGTATGGATATCTCTGGTATGGATATCTCTGGTATGGCCATCTCTGGTATGGATATCTCTTCGATATCTCTGGTATGGATATCTCTGGTATGGATATCTCTGGTATGGCCATCTCTGGTATGGATATCTCTTGGATATCTCTGGTATGGATATCTCTGGTATGGATATCTCTGCAGGCAGACTGTTGTTTAGAGAAGTGTTGTAATCCCTGCATTGGAGGCACCCTGGTTTCAAGTTCTACTTCCAGCTAGTGGCCCTCTCAGTATTTTCTCTGTTGACAGAGAAACCGTCTCGGATTCACTGACCATCTGCCCGTTAGCACATGAACAACAGCAGTGGAGAGGTCTGGGGGACCAGAGGGACAGACAAACAGGCTTGGAACCCTTCAATATAGGTAACAGTGAGGGACACAAAGGACACATCTTAAATGACTACCCTATTCCCTATTTAGTGCACTACTTTTGACCAGAGCCAGATTGGGTCAACCATATAGGGCTCTGGTGAGAAGTAGTGCACTATGTAGGGAATAGGGTGTAATTTAAGACGTAAACCAGGGAGAGGTTCAACTGTGTGGCTAAAATAGTGAGGAGGACTTAGTCACTTTGTCCTTCAAAAAAATGATTCTCTCTCAGAAGAGCCATAGTCTTTGTTGTAAAGATAGACTGTAACCAGAATCCATTGGGTTACCTTTTTAAAATGTCCCATCTTATAAAACATCAGTACATACACTCCATTGGAAACACTAGCTTACTGTACAATTTTTTATTTATTTCTCTCTAAATGTCTGTCTTGTTAAAAGATGTTTTCTTCCTAAGATTCATCATCTCTGTAGAATGATTTATAGTTATAGATGGATTTTAATTATTAACTGAGGCTGTTCTCTGTCTTATCTGAGCTTGGTATTATATTAATTAGCCTATGCATTGAAGCATTGAACGTTGACTTG
>NW_021823005.1:0-70679 GCF_901001165.1 Salmo trutta
AAAGCAGTGTCTTCAGCGACCCTCTACTAAGCAGACACCTTAACAAGCCCACAGCCAGCGACTAGCTGGATTACACACATCTTCAGCGACCCTCTACTAAGCAGACACCTTAACAAGCCCACAGCCAGCGACTAGCTGGATTACACACATCTTCAGCGACCCTCTACTAAGCAGACACCTTAACAAGCCCACAGCCAGCTAGTAGCTGGATTACACACATCTTCAGCGACCCTCTACTAAGCAGACACCTTAACAAGCCCACAGCCAGCGACTAGCTGGATTACACACATCTTCAGCGACCCTCTACTTCTCAGACACCTTAACAAGCCCACAGCCAGCGACTAGCTGGATTACACACATCTGACAAGAACACTCAGTGCTGTCAGATTTAGTGAAGTGGGAGAATCCATGGTGTAATTGACAACATGTTGAGATGTTGAGAGACTAATCATTGGAGATCACTCCTCTCTCCTCCATGTCAGGGACCCCCTAAGCCTCACGCACAATGGCTGGAGGGCAGATTTAACAGTCGGGCTGAAATTGAACACTTATTAGCTAGATGGGTTCACATTAAGGGTTTTAAAGACCACAAGATCAATCTTCTGCAAAATATCAATCAGTTGAATACTAAATTGAGGTAAACACACAACTCAAACCTTCCAACCCAAATCTCCCATCGATATCAACGCGAATCAATGGTTTAGGCAACAACAAAAAAAACGTTGAATTAAGGCCCAATGAGAGCGTTTAGGATTAGGAATGCAGAATCCTCTCCTATAGAAACACCTTCTAGACGAGAGTTATCTTCCTGTTTCTCCCATTGACTGGTTTCATTTATGTTTTACAGTTCAGCAAGAAAATGCAAATATAATTCATGATTTAGATCAGTAGATTCTTCCTGAATTGCATATGTTTTTCTATTCCTTTTTGGAGGCTCCAGCTATTTCAGAAAGCCAGTCTTAATTGTATTGGAATATAATGACATATACTGGACTTAAATAACGATCAAATTGCCTTCCCTGTAGCTCAGTTGGTAGAGCATGGTGTTTGCAACACCAGGGTTGTGGGTTTGATTCCCACGGGGGGCCACACAGAAAAAAAAAGTATGATATGTATGAATTGTATGAAATGTATGCATTCACCACTGTAAGTCGCTCTAGATAAGAGTGTCTGCTAAATGACAAAAAAATGTAAAAATGTAAATTGTCCAACACTGAACTAGTATCCATACCGGTAACACATTCTACAATTGTTTGTAGTCTCAAGTTTGTACACATATCCTGATTATAATTGATAAACTAGCCACTGAATGGCACTCTGACCGCTAGTTGTCAAGCCATATTCAGATGTATAAGCAATCAGCTGTCATTCCTACTAGATCCCTTGTTTAATAAAAGGTATTGGTTAACATAATGTGGGGTCAGGAACCTCTATCAATCACTATTTAACCATCAGCTAAAATACAGAATTCTTTAGTAGCTATATTCTGAACATTTCATGTAAAAAATTATAAAAAAATAAGTCTCTTTTCATTTTTTACAAATGCATAGAGATGGCAGAGAATGTGAGCACGCTTAAAGCAACACTATACCTGGTTTATAAACATGGAATTGAAAAGCTATACTGGACGTATTATTAAATAATGTATTTCTCTGTTCTGGAAAATGCATTTATCATAGTAAGCGATGCCACACAAATCACTGCTATATCCCACAGCTATGTCCCTGGTCAAATGTGGCTGGAGGCAAGTGATATCTTCCAGTCAACACTATATGAAGACCATATCTTCAAATGATAGATCACCTCATTTTGTTCTGACAGAGGTATTTTCTGCTACAAACATCTGTCATTGAAATTCACAGTAATACGCCGAAGATCGGAGCAGTAGGAGATTTGACAAACTGATTTACCAAGAGATTTGACAAACTGATTACAAAGATCCAGTATGTGGAGTGGCAGTCATTAGCTGAATTGATTATGTTTTTGCTAAAAAATCCCCTTGATTGAGAGAAAACGGTATATTTCATCGGTGATTTGGTTTAACGGGTTCTATTCTGATATTTGACAATTTGAGGACGTTTTAGATATGACAACATCCATCCTCTGCAGCCAGAGAGAGAACAATAGGAACGGTCTACGGAGGGTTAGCTCACATGGAATGTTAAACCAGGACGGCTTGCCACTTAGAAAGACATGCAACTACAGTATGGATCTCAGTCAACTTACCGTCTAAAAAAAAACCAGTTCATAACACACAGATATATAGTGTGGTTCTTTCTGACTGAAGTATATCTATACTATGCTGCATCTGAAGTATATTGTATTAAAACAAGTACTATTTCATGATGATACGTGTGTATTGTATTAAAACAAGTACTATTTCATGATTATGTGTTTATTGTATCAAAACAAGTACTATTTATTGATTAATTGTGTTTATTGTACTAAAACATGTACTATTTCATGACGATATGTGTGTATTGTGTTAAAAAAAAGTACTATTTCATGATTATATGTGTGTATTGTATTAAAACAAGTACTATTTCATGATGATATGTGTTTATTGTATTAAAACAAGTTCTGTAGCTCTCTATACTGTACATCTCTGTACTGTAGCTATCTGTACCTTAGATAACATTTACATTTACATTTACATTTTAGTCATTTAGCAGACGCTCTTATCCAGAGCGACTTACAGTAGTGAATGCATACATTTCATACATTTCCTACATTTTTTTCCGTACTCTGTGTTAGGTCTCTGTACTGTAGCTCTGTACTGTAGCTCTGCAATGTAAATCTGTACTGTAGCTCTGCACTGTAGCTCTCTGCACTGTAGCTCTCTGCACTGTAGCTCTGTACTGTAGCTCTCTGTACTGTAGCTCTGTACTGTAGCTCGCTGTACTGTAGCTCTGCACTGTAGCTCTGCACTGTAGCTCTCTGTACTGTAGCTCTCTGTACTGTAGCTCCCTGTACTGTAGCTCTCTGTACTGTAGCTCTGTACTGTAGCTCTCTGTACTGTAGCTCTCTGTACTGTAGCTCCCTGTACTGTAGCTCTCTGTACTGTAGCTCTGTACTGTAGCTCTCTGTACTGTAGCTTTCTGTACTGTAACTCTATGTACTGTAGCTCTCTGTACTGTAGCTCTCTGTACTGTAGCTCTCTGCACTGTAGCTCCGCACTGTAGCTCTGTACTGTAGCTCTGCACTGCAGCTCTGCACTGTAGCTCTCTGCACTGTAGCTCTTTGTACTGTGGCTCTGTACTGTAGCTCTGCACTGTAACTCTCTGTATTGTAGCTCTCTGTACTGTAGCTCTGTACTGTGCCTCTCTGTACTGTAGCTCTCTGTCCTGTAGCTCTGTACTGTAGCTCAGTACTGTAGCTCTCTGTACTGTAGCTCTGCACTGTAGCTCTCTGCCCTGTAGCTCTGTACTGTAGCTCTCTGTACTTTAGCTCTGTACTGTGGCTCTGTACTGTAGCTCTGCACTGTAGCTCTCTGCACTGTAGCTCTCTGCACTGTAGCTCTCTGCACTGTAGCTCTCTGCACTGTAGCTCTGTACTGTAGCTCTCTGTACTGTAGCTCTGTACTGTAGCTCGCTGTACTGTAGCTCTGCACTGTAGCTCTGCACTGTAGCTCTCTGTACTGTAGCTCTCTGTACTGTAGCTCCCTGTACTGTAGCTCTCTGTACTGTAGCTCTGTACTGTAGCTCTCTGTACTGTAGCTTTCTGTACTGTAACTCTATGTACTGTAGCTCTCTGTACTGTAGCTCTCTGCACTGTAGCTCCGCACTGTAGCTCTGTACTGTAGCTCTGCACTGCAGCTCTGCACTGTAGCTCTCTGCACTGTAGCTCTTTGTACTGTGGCTCTGTACTGTAGCTCTGCACTGTAACTCTCTGTATTGTAGCTCTCTGTACTGTAGCTCTGTACTGTGCCTCTCTGTACTGTAGCTCTCTGTCCTGTAGCTCTGTACTGTAGCTCTGTACTGTAGCTCTCTGTACTGTAGCTCTGCACTGTAGCTCTCTGCCCTGTAGCTCTGTACTGTAGCTCTCTGTACTTTAGCTCTGTACTGTAGCTCTGTACTGTAGCTCTCTGTACTGTGGCTCTGTACTGTAGCTCTCTGTACTGTAGCTCTTTGTACTGTGGCTCTGTACTGTAGCTCTCTGTACTGTAGTTCTCTGTACTGTAGCTCTGTACTGTAGCTCTGTACTGTAGCTCTCTGTATTGTAGCTCTGTACTGTAGCTCTGCACTGTAGCTCTGTACTGTAGCTCTGCACTGTAGCTCTGTACTGTAGCTCTGCAATGTAGCTCTGTACTGTAGCTCTGCACTGTAGCTCTGTACTGTAGCTCTCTGTACTGTAGCTCTGTACTGTAGCTCTGTACTGTAGCTCTGCACTGTAGCTCTGTACTGTAGCTCTGTACTGTAGCTCTGTACTGTAGCTCTCTGCACTGTAGCTCTGTATTTTAGCTCTGTACTGTAGCTCTCTGTACTGTGGCTTTGTACTGTAGCTCTCTGTACTGTAGCTCTGTACTGTAGCTCTCTGCACTGTAGCTCTGTATTTTAGCTCTGTACTGTAGCTCTCTGTACTGTAGCTCTCTGTGCTGTGGCTTTGTACTGTAGCTCTCTGTATTGTAGCTCTGTACTGTAGCTCTCTGTACTGTAGCTCTGTACTGTAGCTCTGTGTTTATAACTTTGCTGATAGTAGCAAGGGTGTCTGTAATAAACTGCCCAGCATTTAATGAGAGCCCTGAAGGCAACATAAGAAGTATGAATTTATTACCCCTCAACAACATAATCTGCAGGGCTATTTTCCCACTACTTGACTTGCTTATGTACCGGCTTCTCATTGCTTTAGTGGCTGTCTAAAAATGTCCCATTTTTGTTTACGTCCGTACAGAGAGTTTGACATATAGCATGTCCCGGTTGCAAATAAGATACAGACTCATTACATACAGGCAGAGAGAGTGAGAACTGAAAACCTGACTGAACCTTTTTTGCCTCTCTTGTCTCCTGTGAAAAATTCTAAATTCTGGAAGAAACCCACTCAGACATATTTTGCGGGGCATATTATTTTCCAATATTCCGATCAATTTGTCTGTCATCCAGGCAGGCGGGCGGTGAAGTGGAAGGGCCAGCAAAAAGCAATTTAGCAGGTGAGGTTCTACATAGAACTGTTTCATGAGTGTTGCCGCGTGTCGTATGAGACGTAGATTAGTTTGATTTCCTGGGTAATGTTGGGAAGTGCTACTTGTATCAGTCATCCTCCCAGGTCTACGGTGGCTTCAAGGTTTTTCTACTTTCTGTTGTCCGTCTGTGTGTTTGGTTGTTTTCTCTCCAGAACATGACACGATGATACGTAAAATGATGTGCGAATGACTCTCTCACCCCATTGGACACTTAACGAAGAAAAGCTCTCTGAAACCTGGTCACGTCGTAATGTTGCTTTCACACTGCAGACGTAAAACATGTCGTCAGAGACCCATTATGGAGGTGCTTATCATCAACTGGTTTGGTTTCATCAACTACGTCCGCTACATCTTCCGTTGACCGATGAGGATGTTTACCCCTTGAGTTTATGCACTATTATTATGACTTTCCATGCCTGAGGAAGGTTACTATTACAGGATAATCATGGTGTTGTGTAGAGAATAAAGGCCTTTTGGAACACCTTACTAACCCTGCTCAGTTTGTTAACAAATAAACATATAGCTTTGGCTTGAAATCATGTATATTTCAAAACAAAAATAACACAATGTACATATTTAAGAACTGGGCATGTCTGATAATTCTTGTGAGTTTAATATATTGATTGTTTAATATAAGAACAATCCCAGTTCTGTTGAACAGCACTGCGTTTTACCCGTTATGTTTGGAGTTTGAAGTTGTAAAATCCAAACTTGACCCTTTTAAACATGGTGGGTATAACCACACATATGAAAACGCTTAGGGAATTAACAAGGATGATCCTATTGAACAGATAAATTCCTGCTTGGGCATGTTGGCATATGCAATATCATATTAACATAAAATGGATAAACAAACATTCTGTCTCATTTGCATATAAATATAAACAATTAATTGTTGTATCTGTAGTCCTGTCATACATACATTATGCTATCAGCTTACATTTCTAAGTGGCAGAAACCAAAAAAATAATCATTATTTCTATACAGTGTTTGTCTGGCTTTTTGTTCGACACAAATCCTTCTAAAAACCGCTCCTGATTTCATGCGCATTGTTTTAAGTTAATGATTTTCAGCTGTTTGTTGTTCCTCTGATAGCAGGAAAACGTACCATATGCTCAGGCAAAAGAAAAATGATTAGCAAATGAAATCCTGGACAGCTGTCTGACTGAAAGCGTTTGGTTGATAGCATTCTGCTATCATAATTAGCTTAAGCATTGGGTTAATTAACTTTCTACCTGGATATGCATAATAATGGAAACTGTGAACAACGCCAAGAAGCTTCTCCACTAAATCAACAACATTGCAAGGCCCTTTTTATTTGGTATTTCGAAAGCATATTAGAATTTCAAAAGTGATTAATCCGGCGAATATTGTGACATTCTGTAGATTTTATTTGCAAGGACCAGATAGATCAACCTGAAACAATTGGAAGCTATTATATAGCAGGAATAGCCTTTTCAAATCATAATTAAACTTCCTGAAAGCAAATGACTGATTTAAAATGCTTTTGTTGGCTTCGGGTATCAGGCTCGTTGGCAGTGTTGTAAAGGGGGTGTTACAAAGGGTTGAGGGAAATTCCACTTCAAACTCTAAAATAGGAAAAGTGTCAAATTGAAATACGGTTAAGTGGTCCAATAATTAATTCCTTTGTGAACAGTCTGAAATGCTGTATCGGATTGTATTTTAACATGATGTTATTTTTGAATGACAAGCCAGTGTCTTTTCATTTCTAGAAAAAAAGGGGAACATAACGGGGAATACGGTATATATAAAGGTGCTTTCTAGAACCCTTAAAGGGATCTTCAGCTGTCCCCATAGGAGAACGCTTTGAATAAACCTTTTTGGTTCCAGGTAGAACCCTTTTGAGTTCCGTGTCGAACCCTTTCCACAGAGGGTTCTATATGAAACCTAAAAGTGTTCTACCTGGAACCAAAAAGGGTTCTCCTATGGGGACAGCCTAAGAATGCATTTGGAACGCTTTTTTCTAAGAGTGTAGGATAGAATGTTCCTTTTAACTTTCATATGTTATATACCGTCTGTTTGGCTCTCAACATTATCTGAATTGTAACATTTAGGTGACCGGTTTTTGTTCTGCCCTCCTTCTTCAGTCTCAGCATTCGTAGAGATGCAACGAACAAGCAAAAGTCTATTTCATCATTGTTCAGTCTGAACTCAGAGAGCTCTCGCAGCGGCTTTCACAGAAAGGGTAACCCCAATATTCTGGATCTGGAGCAAACTATATTTTTTGGACCATTGTGGTTTGTAAATCAATGTACTGGTTGTACATAATATCAAAAGAGATGGCTCTGTCCTGGTTCCCCTACTCATGTTGTCATGATTTACCAAAGCACTCATTAAATACTCTTTATGGTAGGAGTCCACTGTGGGTCTGGGGAGATGGCAGCCTAGCAGAGGGGACTGTGAATTTGGAGTAAAAACTGTAGTTTACATTTCCCCCAAGCACCAGAGAGCGTAGCACTTTATAGTGGAAAACGTCATGCTGGTCGACTGGAGTCACACACACACACACAGAGCACAGAATTCTGGGAAAATATAGAAACCCTTTCTCTCCCAGAAAAATCCCATGTTCTGTCACTGGACAGGTAGAGGACAATATTTGGAGTGCAGTACATTTAGTTTTTCTTCTGGAGATGTTATGTCTTCTGCTACGTGCTGTTTGGAAGGTTAGGAAGGAAGGAGCTTGGTTTGTCCCCGGTGTGATTTAGTATTTTTATTTTTTGGGTCTTCCCACGGTCAGTCAATGGGGGAGAGAAGAGAGCCCTTTTCGGTCAATTCATGAAAGTTTTATTGGGATGTCGAAAGCCATTTTTCAAACAATTGGCATGATTTGGGGAGATGTAGAGGACAGCATTTTCTCAGTTTGTCCAATGCCAGCCCTGGATCCCCCTGTGTGGTAGTTTGCAGTGAAGCAGGCTGCCAGCCCTGGTCCCCTGTGTGGTAGTTTGCAGTGAAGCAGGCATGCCAGCCCTTGGATCCCCCTGTGTGGTAGTTTGCAGTGAAGCAGGCATGCCAGCCTGGATCCCCCTGTGTGGTAGTTTGCAGTGAAGCAGGCATGCCAGCCCTGGATCCCCCTGTGTGGTAGTTTGCAGTGAAGCAGGCATGCCAGCCCTGGATCCCCTGTGTGGTAGTTTGCAGTGAAGCAGGATGCCACCCCAGGCCTTGGTTGTTGTCAGGGTTGTCAAGGCTCTCACTTCAGCTGAGGAGGTGAAATGTGCATTTCACAACCTGCCATAAAGGGATTCCAATGTGCGAGGTTGACATTGAGGCTCTTTGATTCATTAAAACTTCAAATTGTATACAAAAAAAGGTTCATTTTAATTTATGTGTTAAATTATATATGTTATTTTGAGTTAATGAGGAAACAGATAATGTAGCTGATAATACTTCTGTATATTTTCGTCCTCCTATGCTCCTCACGAACATGATTCATGAAAATATATTTTACGTAGATAGATACACATGGAATGTCTAATACACCTATTTGAAGTATTCTTGACAAATAAGACTGGCAGTGCAGAAAAATAAAATCCACATTTGAAAATAATTAAATTCAAAACAGCCATACTGACATTCACAGTGACCTTCAGCTGTAATATCAAACAGTTTTTTTTGTTGCCAAACCCGGACCCTGGTGTTGTCAGTAGCCATCCTTATAAGCACATTATTTTAGAATTTCACTTTGTCACATGGGAGGTCAGGCATTCGTAGTGGATATTTTATTTGCTCTGTGAGCAGAATAAACATGCAACCAGCAACCATTAAATCTGCCCTTGCTATATATTCTGCCAGTCTTTCTCTCTCTTTCGCTCTCTCTTTCTCTTTCTTCTCTCTCTCTCTCTCTTTCTCTCTCTCTCTTTCTCCCTCTCTCTTTCTCTCTTTCTTTCTCTCTCTTGTTCTATCTCTTGCTCTGTCTTGTTTCCCCTCTCTCTCTCTCTCTCTCTCTCTCTCTCGCTCTCACTCTCTCCCTGTCCTCTCTCTCTTGCTTTCTCTCTCTCTCTTTCGCTCTCTCTCTCTCTTTCTCTCTTTCTTTTCTCTCTTGCTCTATCTCTTTCTGTCTTGTCCCTCCTTCCCGCTCTCTCTCTCTTTCTTCCCTCTCTCTCTTTCCTCCCCCTCCTCCCTCCCTCCTCCATCCCTCCCTCTGTGTTGTGTAGAATGACGTTCCCTATCACTTTATAATGACTCCACTACTATACACCATACGTCTGTGTTGTTCCATAGATGTGCCTGTGAAATCCCCTTGTCCCTCCTGAATAAAAAAAAGGCCTGAAATTCTTGTCTCCTTTTTTTTTCCAGCATAAAAATCTGTCTCCAAAACATATTTCAAGATAAAATTTCAAGAGATATAAACTCTCAACCAGTAATGAGTGTTAATAAACATCAGATAGTAAAGCAGTCTGGCTACTTGGAGTTATCTTAAAAAGCCTCCTGTCTGGTCTGATTGTGTCTGTGTAGAACAGAGGATTGTGGGTCACGTTCTAACGTCTAACTGAAAATAAATAGTTTTTTTTTTTAGTTGGAGACCGAGACATTTAGTCTTCTTACTGGTTAGGTAGGATAACAATTTTCAGAGAAATAAAAGCTAATGAAGCAGGATAATGTTTTATTTATTTTTTTTTAATTTTTTTTACTTCCTAAACTAAAGAGAGATACGAGCAATTATAGACAGAATGTTGCTGCTTGGCCCTTATCTGCATATGGCACTAAACATGGATTTAGAGGAACGGCTGAAGGGGGGGCTGAGTGCCTCAGCGAATCAACACTCAGCTGGGAATAGCACTTACTTCCTATCTGTGGGCGTGTGCAGGATTAATGCAGCCACTCCAAAGCCTTGATTTAAGTAACGCTGACATGTGCAGAGGCAGATTACCCAGCAGAGTTATCAAGGTGTGAGCTAGTGGGCTAGCGGACAGTTTTGTCATGGGATGTGTTAAGTCATTGTACTACCTGGGCAGGACTTAAGGCAACACGAGGCCTGTCTTTAGTCTCTATTCATGTGTGTGTATAGGTTATAACCCCTTTAAACCATAGTGGCATTAATATCTGTCTTCTAACCTAATGTACTGGTATGAGGCTTTGGAGCATCTGTCCAAGATTTGTCTTGGTTATATCTAGGCTGTGTCTTGGCTGTGTCTTGGCTGTGTCTTGGCTGTGTCTTGGCTGTGTCTTGGCTGTGTCTTGGCTGTGTCTTGCTGTGTCTTGGCTGTGTCTTGGCTGTGTCTTGGCTGTGTCTTCGCTGTGTCTTGGCTGTGTCTTGGCTGTGTCTTCGCTGTGTCTAGGCTGTGTCTTGGCTGTGTTTTGGCTGTGTCTTGGCTGTGTCTTGGCTGTGTCTTGGCTGTGTCTTGGCTGTGTCTTGACCGTGTCTTGGCTGTGTCTTGGCTGTGTCTTGGCTGTGTCTTGGCTGTGTCTTGGCTGTGTCTTGGCTGTGTCTTGGCTGTGTCTTGGCTGTGTCTTGACCGTGTCTTGGCTGTGTCTTGACCGTGTCTTGGCCGTGTCTTGGCTGTGTCTTGGCTGTGTCTTGGCTGTGTCTTGGCTGTGTCAAGGCTGTGTCAAGGCTGTGTCTTGGCTGTGTCTTGGCTGTGTCTTGGCTGTGTCAAGGCTGTGTCAAGGCTGTGTCTTGGCTGTGTCAAGGCTGTGTCTTGGCTGTGTATTGGCTGTGTCAAGGCTGTGTCTTGGCTGTGTCTTGGCTGTGTCAAGGCTGTGTCAAGGCTGTGTCTTGGCTGTGTCTTGGCTGTGTCAAGGCTGTGTCTTGGCTGTGTCTTGGCTGTGTCTAGGCTGTGTTTCGGCTGTGTCTTGGCTGTGTCTTGGCTGTGTCTTGGCTGTTTGCATATGTAACATTGTTATATTGTGTTTTGTGTAGTTGTAATTGTTGTGTTGTGTGTGTTGTAGCTGTAGTTGTTATGTTGTGTTGTGTGTGTAGTTATAATTGTTGTGTTGTGTGTGTAGCTATAATTGTTGTGTTGTGTTGTGTAGCTGTAGCTGTAGTTGTGTAGTTTACTGTACTGGGGAAGAGAAGAATCAGTCTCCTGTTAAGTCGGTCAAGGCCTGTGTAGTTTACTGTCCTGCCATTTGGCTTGAGCACCACCACAATGTGTTTAGATCAACAGAAGTATCATCGCTACAATTCGTATTTGTAATTATCAAGATTGTCTGAGCAAACCTCACAAAAAAAAGCTAAATTTAGTTATTGTAACTATCGGGGGGGGGTTTTATACAGTATTTTTGCTACAGTAGCATCCTGTTATTCAGCAGTCTGTGTTAAGGCTTGTCAAGCCATGTTATGAATTGTCCCGTGTTTAGAGTGGGGTCTGCCCTGAATCTGAAGGCAGGGACCTACCACTCAACAACCTTTCCTTTTATAATAAATGGCCGCTATTGTTCATTAATGTCTGTCTCTGAAATGCCACATCCAGCCTTTGGAGCTTCGCTGACCCCCCCAGTTGTCCTTCAGACAGCATATCACAATGGTCCAGTGGTCCGGTCCCAACCATGGAATTACAGGTTGAGGGAAATGCAGACTTAGATATGATATATCTGATGCTGCTTGTGGATGTAGAGCCATATTGGTTTTTTGTTGATGACAGGACAATTCCCATTTTTTGACAGTTTAATTGTCTTTTTTTTTTCTTCCAGTGGACGAGAGCAAGGAGAATACAGGTTGAGCCAACTGGCCTGCTGCCATATTGTTCCACCATCCAGTGGGTTGTCACATCCACACCATGGCCAGCTGAAAGGGAAAGCAGCAAGGCCTATATCAACGCTGGTCATGTCAGGTCACCTTAGCAGACATTAGGAAATGGTTTCAACCATTCCTTTTTTCAAACATGTAAAAATATCATAAAATACTGTTAAGTTTGAACCTTCACATAAATACAATATAATAGCATTGAATTTGAATAACTATCTCAAACCAAAACATTTTCCCCAGAAAAAAAGGGACAAAGGTTGATTTCAATTGTGTCTTGGCCTTAAGCTTGTTCAGAATGTCAGAGCATGATCCAGGACCTTGACTTGATCCAGGACCTTGACTTGATCCAGGACCTTGACTTGATCCAGGACCTTGACTTGATCCAGGACCTTGACTTGATCCAGGACCTTGACTTGATCCAGGACCTTGACATCTGACTAAGAAAGGCAGAGCTGTTTTTTCCTCCTCTGACTGAACGGTCATTGGGCAGCATCTGTTTCTATGGCAGCTATTTTACCACATGCTCTCCTGTCATTTCAAGAGTTCAATATCTGCTGCTCGCAAGCCGAAAATAAAGGGTTGGGCCATTGTACTTGGTCTTTTGACCCTCTGTGTTGCCCATGAGCAGTGAAGGAGAACTCTTGACGAGCTGTGTCAGATGTGACAGCCAATCTAGTTGGGTTGAGTGGGAATGTGGCGTACAAGTTTGAAGCCTGAGTTTTTTTTGGGGGGGGGGGGCATTTTCTGGTGCTCCGTGCATTTAAACTGACACCTGCCTCCCACCCAAAGCGTTTATTGGTTTAGTTTGGTCTACCTCTCCATTATGTGATTGTTGTGGAACTCCTACGTTTGCATTGACACTCTCAAGGAAACACTGAGTGTGAATCTGAAGAGGATTTTATCACATTCTAACAATCTGATCCTGACCTTCTACTTCTACGTTGTTATGGTTACCTTTTTCCTTTGGAGTTTTGGAATTTTATGAGTCGTCATAATTGATCTTTATTTTTACGATCTTATACTTTTTACCCTTTTGATGGTTTTAAGCCACATACAGTTAAACTACTGTAGATGTGACACAACAACTAACCTCTATGTTTGCTGAATGACTCTGTACGTATGTATACCCGTAGTCCTGCCATTCCTGTCCACTAGTGGTTTACTTAGCTTGGTCCGTTTCCTAGGGCCATTCCCTGAAACAAACACAACAGATTACATTTAGACTCTCATTGGCAGTATTAGGTTGCCATGGAACCTCATCAACACAACAAGTTGGCAGGCAGACTGTTGTTTTTGGCGCGGTGAAAGAAAATAGTTCTAACAGGAACGTTATGTTCAAAACACTGTCTTTGTGTTCATAACACTGTCTTTATGTTTATAACATTGTCTCTATGTTTATAACACTGTCTCTATGTTCATAACACTGTCTCTATGTTCATAACACTGTCTCTATGTTATAACACGGTCTCCATGTTCATAACACTGTCTCTATGTTTATAACACTGTCTCTATGTTATAACACTGTCTCTATGTTCATAACACTGTCTCTATTTTATAACACTGTCTCTATGTTTATAACACTGTCTCTATGTTCATAACAGTGTCTCGATGTTCATAACAGTGTCTCGATGTTCATAACAGTGTCTCGATGTTCATAACAGTGTCTCTATGTTCATAACACTGTCTCTATGTTCATATCAGTGTCTCGATGTTCATAACAGTGTCTCGATGTTCATAACAGTGTCTCGATGTTCATAACAGTGTCTCTATGTTCATAATACTGTCTCTATGTTCATAACACTGTCTCGATGTTCATAACACTGTCTCGATGTTCATAACACTGTCTCGATGTTCATAACAGTGTCTCGATGTTCATAACAGTTGTCTCTATGTTCATAACACTGTCTCTATGTTCATAACACTGTCTCTATGTTCATTACACTGTCGCTATGTTCATAACACTGTCTCTATGTTCATAACACTGTCTCGATGTTCATAACACTGTCTCTATGTTCATAACAGTGTCTCTATGTTCATAACACTGTCTCTATGTTCATAACACTGTCTCTATGTTCATAACAGTGTCTTTATGTTCATAACAGTGTCTTTATGTTCATAACAGGTCTCCATGTTCATAACACTGTCTCTATGTTCATAACACTGTCTCTATGTTCATAACAGTGTCTTTATGTTCATAACAGTGTCTTTATGTTCATAACAGTGTCTCTATGTTCAATAACACTGTCTCTATGGTCATAACAGTGGTCTCTATGTTCATAACAGTGTCTTTATGTTCATAACAGTGTCTTTATGCGGCCCACAACAGAACACAAAAAGCGATGGAGTCTGGTGGTCACAGTGAGTAGTTAGAAAACATCCCTGGGTAGCGGTAATATGACATTGCAGCCCAACCCCCTCAGTGCTCTTACACACACACACACACACAGACACACACCACACACACACACACACACACACACACACACATACACACATACACACACACACGAACACATGCACACAGTATGCATGCACACACACACACACACACACACACACACACAATCATACTCACACACACGCACCACACGCACAAAAACACACACAAACATGCTCACATGACAACACAGGTCAGCTCTCACTTGACAGTAATAATATGAGGGAGACCTACAGGACAGTAATGATATGAGGGAGACCTACAGGACAGTAATGATATGAGGGAGACCTACAGGACAGTATGATATGAGGGAGACCTACAGGACAGTAATAATATGAGGGAGACCTACAGGACAGTAATAATATGAGGAAGACCTACAGGACAGTAATGATATGAGGGAGACCTACAGGACAGTAATGATATGAGGAAGACCTACAGGACAGGACAGTAATAATATGAGAGAGACCTACAGGACAGTAATGATATGAGGGGAGACCTACAGGACAGGACAGTAATGATATGAGGGAGACCTACAGGACAGGACAGTAATATATGAGGGAGACCTACAGGACAGTAATGATATGAGGGAGACCTACAGGACAGTAATGATATGAGGAAGACCTACAGGACAGTAATGATGTGAGGGAGACCTACAGGACAGTAATGATATGAGGGAGACCTACAGGACAGGACAGTAATGGAGAGACCTACAGGACAGTAATAATATGAGGGAGACCTACAGGACAGTAATGCATATGAGGAAGACCTACAGACATGGACGGAGTAATGATATGAGGGAGACCTACAGGACAGTAATGTTAGGAGGAAGACCTACAGGACAGGACAGTATGACTGAGGAAGACCTAGCAGGACAGTAATAATATGAGGGGAGACCTACAGGACAGTAATGATATGAGAAGAACCTACAGGACAGTAATGATATGAGGAAGACCTACAGGACAGTAATGATATGAGGGAGACCTACAGGACCAGTAATGATATGAGGGAGACCTACAGGACAGTAATGATATGAGGAAGACCTACAGGAACAGTAATGATATGAGGAAGACCTACGGCAGTAAATGATATGAGGGAGACCTACAGACAGTAATGATATGAGGGAGACCTACAGTACAGTATGATATGAGGGAGACCTACAGGACAGTAATGATATGAGGGAGACCTACAGACAGGACAGTAATGATATGAGGGAGACCTACAGGACAGGACAGTAATGATATGAGGGAGACCTACAGGACAGGACAGAAATGATATGAGGGAGACCTACAGGACAGTAATAATATGAAGGGAGACCTACAGGACAGTAATGATATGAGGGAGACCTACAGGGACAGGACAGTAATGATATGAGGGAGACCTACAGGACAGTAATGATATGAGGAAGACCTACAGGACAGTAATAATATGAGGGAGACCTACAGGACAGTAATGATATGAGGGAGACCTACAGGACAGTAATGATATGAGGGAGGACCTACAGGGACAGTAATGATATGAGGGAGACCTACAGGACAGTAATGATATGAGGGAGACCTACAGGACAGTAATGATCTGAGGGACATCTACAGGACAGGACAGTAATGATATGAGGAAGACCTACAGGGACAGTAATGATCTGAGGGGAGACCTACAGGACAGTAATGACATGAGGAAGACCTACAGGACAGTAATAATATGAGGGAGACCTACAGGACAGTAATGATATGAGAAGACCTACAGGACAGTAATGAAATGAGGGAGACTACAGGACAGTAATGATATGCGGGAGACCTACAGGACATTAATGATATGAGCGGAGGACCTACAGGACAGTAATAATTATATGAGGGAGACCTACAGGACAGTAATGAGATGAGGGAGACCTACAGGACGTAATGATATGAGGGAGACCTACAGGACAGGAAATAATAGGAGGGAGACCTACAGGACAGTAATGATATGAGGGAGGACCTACAAGGACCGTAATGATATGAGGAAGACCTACAGGACAGTATGATATGAGGGATGACCTACAGGACAGGATAATATGAGGGCGGACCTACAGGACCAGTAATGATATGAGGGAGGACCTACAAGGACAGTAATGATATGAGGGAGACCTACAGGACAGTAATGATATGAGGGAGACCTACAGGACAGTAATGATATGAGGGAGACCTACAGGACAGTAATGATATGAGGAAGACCTACAGGACAGTAATGATATGAGGGAGACCTACAGGACAGTAATGATATGAGGGAGACCTACAGACAGTAATGATATGAGGAAGACCTACAGGACAGTAATAATATGAGGAAGACCTACAGGACAGTAATGATATGAGGGAGACCTACAGGACAGTAATAATATGAGGAAGACCTACAGGACAGGACAGTAATGATATGAGGGAGACCTACAGGACAGTAATGATATGAGGAAGACCTACAGGACAGTATAATATGAGAGAGACCTACAGGAAGTAATGATATGAGGGAGACCTACAGGACAGTAATGATATGAGGAAACGACTACAGGACAGGACAGTAATGATATGAGGGAGACCTACAGGACAGTAATAATATGAGGGAGACCTACAGGACAGTAATAATATGAGGGGACCTACAGGACAGTAATAATATGAGGGAGACCTACAGGACAGTAATGATATGAGGGAGACCTACAGGGACAGTAATGATATGAGGAGACCTACAGGACAGTATGATATGAGGGAAGACCTACAGGACAGTACAGGACAGTAATGATAGAGGGAGACCTACAGGACAGTAATGATATGAGGAAGACCTACAGGACAGTAATGATATGAGGGAGACCTACAGGACAGTAATAATATGAGGGAGACCTACAGGACAGGACCGTAATGATATGAGGGAGACCTACAGGACAGTAATGATATGAGGAGACCTACAGGACAGTATGATATGAGGAGACCTACGGACAGTAATGATATGAGGAGACCTACAGGACAGTAATAATATGGAGGGAGACTACAGGAACAGTAATGATATGAGGGAGACCTACAGGACAGTAATGATATGAGGAAGACCTACAGGACGTAATGATGTGAGGGAGACCTACAGGACAGTAATGATATGAGGGAAAGACCTACAGGACAGTAATGATGTGAGGGGAGACCTACAGGACATAATAATATGAGGGGAGACCTACCGACAGTAATGATATGAGGAAGACCTACAGGACAGTAATGATGTGAGGGAGACCTACAGGACAGTAATGATGTGAGGGAGACCTACAGGACAGTAATGATGTGAGGGAGACCTACAGGACAGTAATGATGTGAGGGAGACCTAATTGACACAAAGTAAAACTGGCTACATAATCAGTGTGGTTTATAGCAGTAAACAAGATGTTTAGGGTTAGTCTGTATCATTCAGATATGTTGTCTTCTTCTACATTCACTGCATTGACGAGCAGGGGCTGATCACCCACCCATGGAGAAAAGAGGGGATTTGGAAGGAGGGCTGGATGGTGGACCTGACAGTTCTTTCTTCCCCCTGTCCGTGTCTCGCTGCCCTCTTGTGCTTTATTAAAGGTCATTGTTCCTGGCCAGCACTTAGCACCCGCCAGCCCTCTCTTGGTGTAAAGGGGAGACCTGTGAAAAACATCCTACCATAATGCTTCTACACACTCACATCATTTCATGTGGAAAGAGCCTCTGGAAATGGTCTTCACTTTTTATCCCCACAAGGCCTTTACACACTTGGACATATTTATATTTCAAACATCAAGCATTACATTATACCTATATGTTGATCTGTGGCTTGTATTATATTAGAACCGAGACTAAACACATGAAAACTCCTGTACCAGGTGTCACATTGTCTCGTTGTATTGTAACTGAGACTAAAAACATGAAAACTCCTGTACCAGGTGTCACATTGTCTCGTTGTATTGTAACTGAGACTAAACACATGAAAACTCCTGTACCAGGTGTCACATTGTCTCGTTGTATTGTAACTGAGACTAAACACATGAAAACACCTGTACCAGGTGTCACATTGTTTCGTTCTATTGTAACTGAGACTAAACACATGAAAACTCCTGTACCAGGTGTCACATTGTCTCGTTGTATTGTAACTGAGACTAAACACATGAAACACCTGTACCAGGTGTCACATTGTTTCGTTGTATTGTAACTGAGACTAAACACATGAAAACTCCTGTACCAGGTGTCACATTGTCTCGTGTATTGTAACTGAGACTAAACACATGAAAACTCCTGTACCAGGTGTCACATTGTCTCGTTGTATTGTAACTGAGACTAAACACATGAAAACTCCTGTACCAGGTTTCACATTGTTATGTTGATATCACATACAGTAACATTAACAGCTCAGTTTCCAGTGCTGGCTTTGCTGTGCTGCTTACAGAGAGACTACAGTACACTAGTTAGAAATGGGACATATTTTCCTTTCCTTGACAGAGCGATTAAAGAGTGCTGTGATCGTTATTAAGTATCAGCCAAGTTCGTTAGATAGGTAAAAGGTGACGCTAGGCACTCCTGATACCTGTCAAAATGAAACCCCAATCAAAACTCACCACGTTATGCATTTTTGATGCAGATTCATTTACCATACTTACAGCACTGACCTACTGTAAATAAACAATTCCTTTGTTGTTTTACTGTACCCATAGGGGTTATAGTTAATAGCAACGGAACCACCCCAGTGTTGCTTACCAGAGAATTAAACCAATGTGGCCTGGATTGACACATGTTCTGAATGATCGCTGAAACTCACACTTCCTTCAGACGTCTGTCTGTCCGTCCGTCCCTCCTGTCCCCCCCCACCTCTCTCACTTTCCTGCATGCTGAATTAAACCCAGGCCTCACATCATTAAGCAATGCCTCTTTTTATATGAGAAGTCCATGACCCTCATTTTCGTCATATTTGCCTTGAGAAGGAAGTGTCAGTGGAGTAATTAACACACGCCCCTCGGTGTACCTTTCCACTCTGAAACTCATTCAATGCAACAACGGGGAGAAAACGTAATTTATCTGCAATAGAGAAGTCAAGCCCTAGAGTTGGCTGGGTGTCATAATATGTGAAAACTGTTCATCTCAAGGCAAGCAGCAGCTGCTGTGATGGCTTTTTATCCCACTAATGTAAAACATGTTTTATGTGTATAGCAGTTTATTAAAAAAAATTATTCCTTTTGATAACAGTGCTCCGGCTGTAGACAGACCATGACAATCATTTCTCCGTCCCCTCAGAGTGACAGACTAGTTCATTTAATCGGCCCGCCCTGCTTGCTGATTTCATTCAATTTGCACACGGTAGTGTGTCACTGCAATATGACTACATCAGTCCCTGCCACAAGCCTCCTCGTCTGTGAATAAACGTAAATGCCCAACTCTGTATACATACTAACCTAATTGAAAGTCAAATGCTCAATTCATTCCATATAGCCATGGGCTTTTTATTACAGGAGGAGGAGGAGGAGGAAAAAAGGCAGGAATAGTTTATACGCAAACTGGAGTCACTAGCTTCATAAAGTGAATTTCAGGAGGACATAATATGGTATATAGAAAAGTGGAGATGGGTAATGGGAAATTGATTGTGACAATACAATATTAGAACCACATTTCCATAATATTTTATTTATCATATTTTCCACCTTTCATTGTCAAGGGAAATATTGTATCTTGCACAGCAAACTCAAGTCCTGAGAGATTTTTTTAACCTCAATATTCTCTCTCAGATGAATGCACTGTGGACGGTATAGCACCACATATTCCACAGTAAAGTCACGCACAGAAACAATTCATTTAAAACATCTAAATGTTTTTTGTTTTTTTTAAATTACAGACAGTATTTTTCTCCGCATACATTGATACCTCTAGAAGTGGACATTTTAAACGAAGCCGTAATTCCATTTTCAGACTTTACATAACAAACAAAAATTATATTATGTTCAATTTTTTTTGCTGAAGTTATATTGAGAGCCAGTCATGAAACGAGAATGTCTTTTAAATCATTATCCCCTTGATGATAACTGCACTAGGATATTTTCTCCAGTTATTTAGAGTAATGGAAATCTTCAGTAATACATACACAACGATATATGTATCTTTAATTTACACATTTCTTTCTTTATTATAAACTGCTTATAGATATGTTAGACCTACACTTGCTAACTTTTCCTCTACGTTAAGCAAGTGTAACCTATTAATATAAAGCACATTAGAAACATACAACCCGTTTCATTGAGGTATGGAGTCTGTTTATTTGTGATGGTCTGATACAGTACATGTGGAGGTCATAACGAGACATTAGAAGTTATTTATGTCGTTTTTTTTTGGATTACAGAAGAGTCAAGAATCAACTCCTATTTCTCTGTTTGCAGAGAGTACCCTGCTCCACAAACACTATCCCACACAACGCTGGCAACAACAACAAAAAGCTGAGCTCAAAGAAGCACTTGCTCAGAAATATCAAGACCATTCTGTTAGGTTTCCTTTGCAGACAAGATTCTCTTAGAGTAAATGTGTCCAGGTATGTTGAACTAAACACGGATCTATTAGGATCCTTGGGAGATTTTTTTTTTTTGGGGGGGGGGTCTTAAATGAATTAAGAGTAGAGCAGATAGCACGCAGCCCAATCCTGTTAGAGTAGCAGCAAAAGGCATTCCGTGACCCAGGAAAGAGAATAGACACTATGTCCAGCACAATAGAAAGCAGCAGTTTTCACGCTTGCTAGATTTCCATTCCGAGGGCTCGGCTGCATGCACCTCTCTCCTTCCTGTGGTGAGGGTGGTGTTCGTACCAGCTTTCTTTCTTGTTCTTTTTTTCCCCCCTTTTTCTAAAACATCCTTTTTTTCCACGTCTGTCCCTTCACTAGAACACTCAGAGTATCTAGTTTTATTGATGTCCAAAAGTGTAAATCACAGTCCCATATTTTGTCATTCCAGTCATTTTAGTCACTAAAGGATTACTTCAAGTGACTGAACTGGGCTGTTATCTGTAGAAGCTTCTACAGCCAGGCCATCTCTGGGGAGGGAGGGAGGGATGGAGGGAGGGGGGAGGGAGGGAGGGATGGAGGGAGGGAGGGAGGGGGGGGGGAGGGAGGGATGGAGGGAGGGACAAGCTCTCTGGCCCCTTTACTGTGGCTGGATTCAGCTGGACTACTTTTAGGAGATGTGATTGATGTGAGCTCTACGGCCTGTCACAGTATGGCCACGATATCCAAATCAGTTCTGGGAAAAAGTCACAAAGATTGAAATGGACGAGGCAGAAAGGACTCCCAATACAACATTTATGAAGTTATGAGACGCTGTTAGATTATTATTTTTTAAAGGTATAGATCTACCTTTGGTGTCACTTTTAATTCTAGTTTTATTATAATGTTTATTATATTTTAATAGTATTAAGTATAGCTATGATCGCTGCAGTAGAGGATAGTACCAGTCTCCCGTACGGCCAACAACAACAACGACATAGAGGTTAAATAAGGATACTGTTATTCAGATGGATTATATAGTATCTAATGTGTGCTTATCTACTAATACGCTGAATCGTTTAGAAAACAATGATCTGATACATGATTTTGATATAATGATATATTATAGTGCATGCTGGGTAATGCCTTCTATGAGGATTTAAAACAGATCACTTGCCTGGCACAGGGGAGGAATCCCAACCTTGGTCTGTTTACGTAATAGCGATTAATATCTTCTTTCTCTTATTTTTTTCCACTTGTGATTCATTGACTAGAAAACACAATTCATTGAGTGGAAAAAAATCAAGCGAGAGATCCTGTAACTGATCATGTGAGCTCTAACTGAAATAGGTTTACTCACAAAATTCCCATGTTGAATCCTTCAACAAATAGTACATAAGACTTGACTTCAGCTGCTCAGGGCACGTACAAACAGACTGCAGGATGCTCTTATGCCCTATCCTCTGTTGAACAGGGAGATAAATAAAAGGTTTCGCTCTATCTCAACGGCCCACAGTTTTTAGTTATGACTATGCACACCGGGTCCTCTGTGTGTTCTGAGTCAATCGTTCATTACAGCGGCTCCACTGACTATCATGGGTGTACGGGATGCACCTGTAAGCCTACATATACAGAAAGCCATTGGAGATATGTTGTTTTTCACCGCAGTATCATTGAAGTAATTCTGAATTTTCACCACTGTCTCGTAAAAGTAATTGTGAATTTTCACCACTGTCTCGTAAAGGTAATTGTGAATTTTCACCACTGTCTCGTAAAAGTAATTGTGAATTTTCACCACTGTCTCGTAAAAGTAATTGTGAATTTTCACCACTGTCTCGTAAAAGTAATTGTGAATTTTCACCACTGTCTCATAAAGTAATTGTTCATTGTGGTGTTGTTTTTCTCCAAGGCAGTCAGTGGGACATTTCCACTTGACACCATTCGACAGCTGTATGCCTTTTGTTTTGTTGAAACTCCTCAGTTGTCGAGGTGTTACATCCACTGGTTTCACAGTGTTTTATAGAGAGCCTCCTTTGGACTGAAGGTGTGACACACACTTTCCCAAAAGTTTTAAAACACAACAAGCTATCAACACAGGTTCTAGAACGGTCCTCACGGTCTCTCTCTCTCTCTCTCTCTCTCCCCCCTCTCTCTCTCTCTCTCTGTCTCTCTCTGTCTCTCTCTGTCTCTCTCTGTCTCTCTCTGTCTCTCACGGTCTGTCTCTCCCATTTTGTTTTTCACAATGTCTCAGTACAACCATACAGTGTAGTTGGTCTACAAACATCCTTCAGTTTGTGTGTGTGTGTGTGTGTGTGTGTGTGTGTGTGTGTGTGTGTGTGTGTGTGTGTGTGTGTGTGTGTGTGTGTGTGTGTGGTGTGTGTGTGTGTGTGTGTGTGTGTGTGTGTGTGTGTGTGTGTTAGCTCTGAATACCTCCCGGTCCCTCATCCATATTTAACCCTTCTGGTTAAGAAATAATGTAGGCTACTCTTTTACTCTGTATGTTCTGGCCTCATAGTAGTAAAGATGGAGGCCAGACGGCCATTAATACATTACCGAAAGACAACAATCTGGGACTCACTGACCTATCTCTGTCCCTCCTCCTCTTACTGCTGTCCTGGAAATGCACGGGACAGACAAGGATCAGAAATCCCACGTCCCTTCAAAAAACATCCCTGGACCATATCTCAGAAGAGGGGCTGTCTACCCACTGTAAGCAGACATCCAGAAATCACATATCTCAGAAGAGGGGCTGTCTACCCACTGTAGGCAGACATCCAGAAATCGCAGTTAATGGAAGTGAAAGGGGGTAATGTGGTCTGTCACTTGTGTGTAGTGGTTTTTGTGCATTAAACTGGAAGGTGCTGTTGCTTTTTCCCCTCCTCTATATTGAATGAAACAACTGACAATGATAACATGACAAGTCATACAGTATCTTTTAACTCATTGGTACAGTAGAAACTGTACTGTACAAATCTTCACTGCACAGTCTCCAATATACGTACGTGATCAAATAAAACAATCCATCCCTTTCATGTCTGACATGTGTTTCAATAATTGCAGGATAAACTGCAAGCTTGCACCCTTTATTGATTAATTTCAGTTAAAACAAAAAAGTGTTCACAACATGTGGTAAATATTTTTTTTTTTTTGCCAGCTAGTACCAGCTGTCTTAATGATTTTTGTCATGATCTTTTGATGACCTCATGTCCGTGTCTGCTTCATGCGATAGCCAGTCTAGCCACGCTGCCCTTAAAGAGACTTGGCTGAAGATGGTAGCGACCTTGTCGTATATTGGCAGTGTTATAAGGGTGAGATCCTCCCAAGCAGGGAGTCAGGACGGATCCACACTTACTCGCCGTGAGAGAGATCCAAGTACTGCGTGTTGTGGATATGCTTTGCAGACCGTGACTATGACTTATTTAGCAGAGAAAGAGCGCTTAAAAAAAAGGCATTTAATGACATTTGCAGCATTTATGTTTTTCACGCTCCTCTGCTTGTACCCCGACTCGGATGAAAGGATATTTAAGAGACGTATATAGAACGGATACTGATTTTATCATCCACAAATTCCTTCTTTTTTTTGGTTGTGTTCACGCCCATGGATAGATATGCCCCCCCATAACAAGTGTATTAAAATGTTTTATTGATAAAATGACCTCTTGTTGAGAATGACTTTGTTGTTGCCATAAGCAAGAGGGAGTTTCCCCTCGTCAATGTGTCTTTATTCACGCTAATGCTTCTACTTGATATGACCTCCTTTTCCTGAGCAAAACCCTTGTTTGTGAATTTAAAAGACATTGTTTAACTGACCATCAACGTTTTATTTCCCAAACTCTTATTGATTTAATCATATAACGCTGAAACATCTCTGTCCCAAACCTCCAACCTCCTCTGCCCCGTTAAAATTAACATTTACAAAACTTCACGTGTTTGGATGTTTTAAATATTATTTGAGTGTTATATTTTGAGTCATCTCACAAACCATAGGAACATTTTTCTGGTATTTATCTCTGGCTCTGCCCTTCCCATCTGAAGTGAACACGTCCCATAGAGTGAATTTATCTCCACGTTTTTCTTCACACATCCTGCTTTCTGTTAAGGATCAGGCGTTTTGAAAAGCACTACCTAGTTATGTGGATCAGTATGTGGCTTTGTGCTAAAGGCAGGGGAAAATACTCAGCACGATAATACTATATTAAGGTCCAGTAAACAAAACAAAGAGACGAGACGTTAAAAATACACATCTTATACTCAAGTGGCACAATTAATTTACTTCCTAGGAAAATAGGTTAGTTAAAACAATAGTAACATTATAGCATGTCTGGCATTATATTATTCTGATAGAACTCTAAATGGAAATTGTATCAAGAGACTGTTGGCCATTATTTTAAACTCGAGTCCTTTGTGGAATATATATTGTGTTCGTTCTCTGAACTTTGTGCACAAAGTAAAGTGATAGTCAAATGTAAAAGTTGGAAAAACAAAGAGAATTTGAATGATATTTACTGCTTCTTTCAGACAGCAACACATTTTCAAACCAACCAGTGAGATTGTGTTACCCCCACCATTACTGCCCAGGCACACAGCGGTTGGCTTGGCTCTCCTGGTGTCGCTTGGGACCAGTGACTAGGCTGTCCCTCGTTAAGTGAATACTGTAACCTGGGAGCGGAGGTAGCTATAGTCGGTCCTGGAGCAGCACTAGCACCCGGGATGCTTTCACATTGGAATGGTGTCTAGCACCGAGCACCCGCGGGATTCAGGGAGAGTAATGAGTGTTAGAGCAGGCATGAGGGTTCCCCAGACAGACCAGGAGACCATGAGACACTGCCTCCCTCTTCCCTCTTCCCCCCCATCCCCATCACCACCCCCCTGCCGACCCCCTACTGAACCTCCACAGGCCCCCCCTACCTCTGCACCCCCAGTTGCCAGGTGGAGCGTGAGGACGGAGAGGTTCCCAGTGTCCTGCAGCGGGAGCCGGACCGTCCTAATGTCCTAAACCGAGCCGTCACCAGGCCAGTAACCCTCCCAGCTGCAGTCCACACCACATACCCTGCCAATGAGAGCAAGAGAGAGGGGGATGGAGGGATGAACGTTGAAAAGATGGTATAACAATACCAGGGAGTAGAGGCACTCACCCATGTAGAAGGGGAACGATAGATAGACAGACAGACACCCGGACAGAGGAGAAGAGAAGGCGAAGGAGTCTGACTCTCCAGCTGTGCCAAATCTTGCTTGGTTATCTCTAAGTGCGTAGATAAGGAGGGTGGATGTTTGGGATGGTTTCCATAACTCAGAACGGTGTCTGAGATTTCAGAGCCTTGTTATTTATTTACCAGGCAGCAGAGACGCTCCAGTGGTTTAAGGAACTCCGCGTGACAGGCCTCAGATATCATGGGACATGATGCCACGGCTGTGTTTATACGACCTGACAGCTAAAGTGGCAGTAGAAGGAGAGTGGTGGAATAAAGGACATCTGCTGTACACTACATGGAATGACATGTTTAATGCACACGTTATTGTTGTTGCATTGGGCGTTATACTAAACATCTGTTTGTAATGTTTACATATTTATAGAAAAAAAAATATTTTAAATGCTAAACTGTGAAGGCCAGTTTAAGGTCGATTTAAACGATTAGTTATATTGATATTGTCACCTTCAAATTCCTTCTTGCTTCCTCAAATTCAGGAATTAACCATTCCAGATCATCTCTACGCCACTAACCCCAATGCAGTGTACACAGTTACAACTAAACAAGTAAGAAATGAGATTGAAATAGAAAAGTGTCATTTGTGGTTTTGCGAACTCGCCGAAGATGAGAGCAGAGACCACCATAAAACTGTCTTCTGTTCGAGTTAGATCCGCCAGTACAGGACTGCATGTTACCAACGCGTATCTTGGAGAAGTGCCAGGCAGGGCCAGAGAAGCAGTGAGGAGTTAGTGTCACTGTCAGAATAAGTAGGAGAGGGTAGGAGAGACAAGAAAACCAGGGCATGAATAGAACAGGACAGGGTAGGAAAGAAAATGAGACCAGGGCATTAATAGAACAGGACAGGGTAGGAGAGACAAGAAAACCAGGGCATGAATAGAACAGGACAGGGTAGGAGAAACAAGAAAACCAGGGCATGAATAGAACAGGACAGGGTAGGAAGACAAGAAAACCAGGGCATGAATAGAACAGGACAGGGTAGGAAAGACAAGAAAACCAGGGCATGAATAGAACAGGACAGGGTAGGAGAGACAAGAAAACCAGGGCATGAATAGAACAGGACAGGGTAGGAAAGAAAATGAGACCAGGGCATTAATAGAACAGGACAGGGTAGGAAAGACAAGAAAACCAGGGCATGAATAGAACAGGACAGGGTAGGAAAGACAAGAAAACCAGGGCATGAATAGAACAGGACAGGGTAGGAAAGACAAGAAAACCAGGGCATGAATAGAACAGGACAGGGTAGGAAAGAAAATGAGACCAGGGCATTAATAGAACAAGAGGGGCGACTGTAAATACATAGCAATACGGAGACAGACCAAGTCTCAAGACAAGGAGATACGTTTCTTTAACTCTGTAAGAGATATCCAGCAGATACCTGACATACTGCCCTAAACAAGATCATGTTTTATACCTAACCTGACATACTGCCCTAAACAAGACCATGTCTTATACCTAACCTGACATACTGCCCTAAACAAGACCATGTTTTATACCTAACCTGACATACTGCCCTAAACAAGACCATGTCTTATACCTAACCTGACATACTGCCCTAAACAAGACCATGTCTTATACCTAACCTGACATACTGCCCTAAACAAGATCATGTCTTATACCTAACCTGACATACTGCCCTAAACCTGACCTGATATACTGCCCTAAACAACATCATGTCTTATACCTAACCTGACATACTGCCCTAAACAAGACCATGTCTTATACCTAACCTGATATACTGCCCTAAACCTGACCTGATATACTGCCCTAAACCTAACCTGATATACTGCCCTAAACAAGACCATATCTTATACCTAACCTGATTTACTGCCCTAAACCTAACCTAATTTAGGGGGGGGGGCTGTCCCCCACCTGCCATAAATGTTTCCTGCCAGTCAACCGACTACAGCCGGAGCCTCTACTTGAACGCTAATAATAATATACCCTGTAATTGCGGTGAATTTAGGGGGTTAAGCCTTAGGTGGAATTCAGATAATTTATTTATAAAGGGCTAGATGGATGGCTGCATGCAGGCTGCACATCAGGGGCTCTGGCTCTTCACTCTGTGTTATAAACCATGGTGTTTACATTCACAGAGGTTTCTGAACAATACTGTAGAATGGGCCTTCACATGATCAGTCAAGTACAGTGACGATGGGGTGTACATTCACAGAGGTTTCTGAACAATACTGTAGAATGGGCCTTCATATGATCAGTCAAGTACAGTGACGATGGGGTGTACATTCACAGAGGTTTCTGAACAATAATCTGTGCCTACCCTTGATCAGTCATTCACCGTGGCTCTATGGCCAGGAGGGAGATTCTTCAGATACCACAGAAATCCTGGATCCTCAATCCTCACTGTCCCATGCCACGCTTCATCTCTTTCTCTCTCTCTCTCTCTCTCTCAATTTCAATTCAATTCAAGGGGTTTTATTGACATGGGAAACATGTGTTAACATTTCCAAAGCAAGTGAAGTAGATTATATACAAAGAGAAATAAACAATAAAACTTAATAGTAAACATTACACTGACAGAAGTTCCAAAAGAATATAGACATTACAAATGTCATACTATGTATATGTACAGTGTTGTAACGATCTACAAATGGTTAAAGTACAAAGGGAAAATAAATACGCATAAATATGAGTTGTATTTACAAGGGTGTTTGTTCTTCACTGGTTGACCTTTTCTTGTGGCAACAGGTCACAAATCTTGCTACTGTGATGGCACTCTCTCTCTCTCCCTCTCCCTTTGTCTCTGTCTCTGTCTCTGTCTCTGTCTCTGTCTCTGTCTCTGTCTCTGTCTGTTTCTCTCTCACTCTCTCTCTGTCTGTCTCTCTCTGTCTCTGTCTCTGTCTGTCTCTCTCTCACACTCTCTCTCTCTCTGTCTCTGTCTCTGTCTCTGTCTCTGTCTCTGTCTGTCTCTCTCTCCCTCTCCCTCTCCCTCTGTCTCTGTCTCTGTCTCTCCCCTCTCTCTCTCTCTCTGTCTCTCTCTCTCTCCTCTCTCTCTCTGTCTCTCTCTCTCTCTGTCTCTCTCTCTCTGTCTCTGTCATCTCTCTCTCCTTCTGTCTGTCTCTCTCTCTCTGCTCTCTCTCTCTCTTCTCTCATGTCTCTCTGTCTCTCTCTCTCTCTCTCTCTGTCTCTCTCTCTGTCTCTGTCTCTCTCTCTCTCACTCTCTCTCTCCTCTGTCTCTCTCTCACTCTCTCTCTCTCTGTCCTCTCTCTCTCTCTGTCTCTCTCTCTCTCTCTCTCTCTCTGTCTCTGTCTCTCTCTCTCTCCTCCTTCTCTCTCCTCTCTCTCTCTCTGTCTCTGTCTCTCTCTCTCTCTCATCTCTCATTCTCTCTCTCATTACCAATGCCTCCACTAGTCTATTCCCCCCATGTAATAATCATGTTTTTCCACTCCATTAATTCAGTCAACATGCAATGAATTGTTGCTGTAATAATCTCCAGGTCTAAGAGTGGCGGCCATGTCTGTACCTCCACATCATTCGGACCTGCCTTATTGTTCAGTGTTGTTGTTCTAAGACTTTGTATTGGTCTATTTGGTCTCTATGGGACCTGCAACACAGAGGTGTGGATCTAATTAAAGAACAAGACGGAATCCTTTCCTACTGTCATTAGAAGTTGTCAGCTTCGATGCAACTAACTGGCTGAAAATATGAAACAAGAACCAATGAGTTTCAACCAAACCGGAGAATTCGCTTGTGTTTTCAATTCACTTGTGTTTTGTTAAAATACTGGACTGGGACCAGTGAAGCGTAGATGTACAGTAAAGTGAAAAGGGAAAACCTAACTCTACTGTTTAGGGAGTTAAGTACACCTCGAGTGGAATTGGTTAAACAGCTCACCAGTCAACATATGATACAACAAAAGGTGCATCAGTCTTGACATACCGCAGGTCAACATCCTAAAGGCATATTAAATTGGATTCAATAACATATAGTTTGTACATTGATTTCCTCTTATCTACCGTACACTGATTTAATCTTCAAAGAATACCCAATGTTTGTCTTTGATCATTTTGAAAAACATCACATTCACATCCATCAGGTTCAATCCCGGTGACTTGGAGTCGAGTGACACGACACACGGCTCTCCCCATCTGAACGGTAACACCTGTGTCATTGTGTTTCCTGTTGTATGTTGGTTTCTCCTCTAAATGGACACTGTTACGTCAACAGAAGAACGGAGAAAGAGAAGAAAGACACCTGTCCACAATGGAAGGAAAGAAGCTCGTGTGTTATTTATATTGGGATTTGTATCAACCAATTTAGGAGAAGGTCTCTAAAGTGGTAGCATCACTTATTCATAAGGCTGTACACAAGCTAATGGATCCGGAGCAGAGCATTCAGTCACAAAAGAAAAAACAATCTGTGTGGAAATGATGCACATTTAGAGAGTAACATGCAGAGAGTGCCGAGACGTGTCTTGCAAAGCTCTTTGCAAGGCTGTCATGTTCCTTAGACCCTGTCTTGTAATGTATTTTAGATGCATTATAAAGAGATGCTTGTTCTTACTGGCTAGCTTGTCTCGAACTGCTCAAATGCAATGTGTGACAGAGGACACCCCTGACGATGACCATCAACATTTCTCATAGATATTACTATGTATAATGAACATATTTTAGGTGACACTAGGTTAAGAAAATAAACCTGCACTCTCTACGAATCCATTTTCTAAACTCTACCAGGCTATTATTTTAGCTTGTTCCATGTCCCGTTTCTATGGCCTTTTTATCATGGTATGATGATACAACTTAGGGATAATCAACCTTTAAATCAGGAACTATGTCATATCTATGGCAATCAAACTTTAAAACCTTCTTCCTCTTTTTAAAAATAATTGTCTTTTAGGTCTCCTGGCTCCTACAGAACTCATCGTTTCCACAGATTGTATCACTTTTCTGTGAAGAGGATACAATCAATCAAAGTGATTTTTCTGTCCCTGAAATGTCGATAAAGAATTGGGAAGTAAGGTATGTTTTCTTATATATCCCAAGAAATGACAGTGTATATGGACATATCTCCACAGTCCAAACCATTATCAAACCTGGCAGAAGATGCTGCAAATATCCAATATGTAATGACTGTGATGAACTGAGGCTGATAATAAAAAAACAGAGGGTGAACTAAGTGTGAACTAAATAACTGAAAGAGATGAGTCAGTCATCTATGGTGCACCATATAATCAACCCTCACAGCATCAACAAATTAATGCACATTGACGACAGGGGTTCACCACAGTTCTTGAGAATAGTATAGACAGAGAGACAGACATATGACTTCTCATCATTGCTTTAGATTTGTGAAAATAAAAAAATTATGCTTGAATCCATGTTTTGGCAACTAATCAGAAAATCTGGATCAGACTGCTACATATGTTTTTTATTGCATGAATAATTTACATGCTTTAATTCCCTATATCTTTCAAGCGATAGACACTGGACAAAACATTAAGAACACCTTCCCAATATTTATTTGCACCCCCTTTTGCCCTCAGAACATCCTCACTTCGTTGGGGGCATGGGACTCAAGGTGTCGAAAGCGTTCCACAGGGATGCTGGTCTATCTTGACTTCAATGCTTCCAACAGTTGTGTCAAGTTGGCTGGGTTTTCCTTTGGGTGGTGGACCATTCTTGATACACATGGGAAACTGTTCAGTGGGAAAAACCCAGTAACGTTGCTGTTTTTGACACACTTAAACCGGTGCGCCTCGTTCAAAGGCACTTAAATATGTTTTCTTGCTCATTCACCCTCTGAATGGTACACATACACAATCTATGTCTCAATTGTCTCAAGGGTTAACAATCCTTCTTTAACCTGTCTCCACTCCTTCATCTACACTGATTGAAGTGGATTTAACAGGTGACATCAATAAGGGACAATAGATTCACCAGGTCAGTTTATTTCTTGGAAATGTTTGTACACTCAGTGTATATGCATACTTTCAGCTTTATATTCAACTAATATATTGTTGTCCTGTGGACAGAGAATGTAAAAGGTTGTATGTTAGCGAACACATATCTTTGGATCCTATTGGTCAACTCTGGGAACATGAAAGTTGCAAATGAGTTTAGAATCAAGGTCAAGCGTGATAGTTTGATATGAGTAGTATGATAATTGGTTGCCATCGACTGATATGTAGGGGTTAAACTGTCCGAGGTGCGGCTTACTCTTCATACAATGAACATCGATTGATTATATCGTCATTGATTTGTGTAGATTTGATTTTCACTACGGAGTGGAATCTGTAATCTGGCGTAGTCGGCAGGATTGGTTAAATGCTAATTCATCTGTAATCCCCCCATGTTACACAATCACAGTGGGACAATTTGAAGAGTTTTATTCCAAAACACTACATAACCATTATCATAAATGTTGGTATATTAGCTTTTATTATTTCATTAAATAATATCATTTTTTTACTATTTAATCATGGCAATTGGTTGTTCCTAGTGACAGACATGTATTAAAATCTATCACTTGATGGTTTCATTTCAGAGAGACAAATAATCATGTTTTTTTGCAAAATGCTATATATCTGCCTCACTCTCAGAGAAATAAGAAGCACTGCTAGGTTTTACAGTCAAACGTAACAAATAACTACATGTTTTATGAAGAGCTGTACAAATGATACAATTGTGACATCAATATCTAAATACTGTTTAAAAAAAATATTCAATACAGTAATATGAGATCTGTATGTAAAACATTACATTTTACATTTTACTCATCTATGAAATGCTCTTATTCAGAGCAACTTACAGTAATTATATCATTTTATTACAGTGGGCTAAATTAGGAGTTCTTGGTAGTGTTAAAAGGATCCGCCACTTTTTTTTCAATTTTCGCCTAAAATGACATACCCAAATCTAACTGCCTGTAGCTCAGGACCTGAAGCAAGGATATGCATATTTGAAAGGAAACACTTTGAAGTTTGTGGAAATGTGAAACGAATGTAGGAGAATATAACACATTAGATCTGGTAAAAGATAATACAAAGACAAAAACATGCGTTTTTTTGTATTTTTTTGTACCATCATCTTTGAAATGCAAGAGAAAGGCCATCATTTATTATTCCAGCCCAGGCGCAATTTATATTTTGGCCACTAGTCGGCAGCAGCAGTATATGTGCAAAGGTTTAGACTGATCCAATCAACCATTGTATTTCTGTTCAAAGTTTTGTATCAAGACTGCCCAAATGTGCCTAATTGTTTTATTAATACATTTTCAAGTTCATAACTGTGCACTCTCCTCAAACAATGGCATGGTATTATTTCACTGTAATAGCTACTGTAAATTGGACAGTGCAGTTAGATTAACAAGAATTTAAGCTTGTTGGCAATATCAGATACAATTGAAATCAGAAGTTTACATACACCTTAGCCAAATACATTTAAACTCAGTTTTTCACAATTCCTAACGTTTAATCCCTGTAAAAACTCCCTGTCTTAGGTCATTTAGGAATCCCACCTTATTTTAAGAATGTGAAATGTCAGAATAACAGTAGAGAGAATAATTTATTTCAGCTTTTATTTCTTGTATCACATTCCCAGTGGGTCAGACGATTACATACACTCAATAAGTATTTGGTAGAATTGCTTTTAAATTGTTTAAACAAATCTACTTTGAAACAAAAGTGTACACCTTTACACACCCAACAATGTTACATCACGAGATACAATCTGACCAACAATGTTTCATCACGAGATACAATCTGACCAACAATGTTTCATCACGAGATACAATCTGATCAATAATGTTTCATCACTAGATACAATCTGACCAACAATGTAACATCACGAGATACAATCTGACCAACAATGTAACATCAGGATAGGATCACACAGGATGTCATGTACTCAAGTTGGCAAGCGAGTTGCTATTAAATACAATATGCATTGCATTAACATACACACACACACACACACACACACACACACACACACACACACACACACACACACACACACACACACACACACACACACACACACACACACACACACACGCGCTCCTCATATTTATGCCTGATACTGTGCTGTAGTGTGATCAGTGTGGGTTGCTTGTTTGCCCTCTAAGTGTCACATTTACAGTATTAATAACTCTATTTTCCAGCTGTCAGATCCCCTGAAATAAACTGCATTCAACAACTGCCCTGTGGGCCAGACCCAGAATAGATGTCTGCATAATAAACTGTATTCTCCCTCTTATGTGTAAGTGTCAGTGTTACAGTGTGATTCTCTGTATAAATAATTAGACCAGAAAGAATAAGAATTTATATTGTATGCAAAACCATTTTTTGCCGATGTACATACCAACTGAAAACGTTGTATTAATCAACAGTCAAGTACTGTAAGTTGAGCCTCATACATAATGAATTGGAGCTCAAACCTCATGGGTTCAGTGGATAGAAAACAGGAGACAACACAAGTACAGTTACAAGCTGAGTCTAATGCAACCTGATAGCTCTGCAGAATGGAATTGTTTTTAAATCATTAGGGAGTAAATGATTCATTATCAGTTTGAAAGGGTTTATTTCAGTTTGAGAATATTTACTTTTTCATTGGATTCAACTTTCAAAATGTACATATTAGATGAACATTATACTGCCCCACATACAACGGGTTCCTGAAATACCCCAGGACCAATGTCAAGCTGAAAAACCCCAGGACCAATGTCAAGCTGAAATATCCCAGGACCAATGTCACGCTGAAATACCCCAGGACCAATGTCAAGCTGAAATATCCCAGGACCAATGTCACGCTGAAATACCCCAGGACCAATGTCAAGCTGAAATACCCCAGGACCAATGTCAAGCTGAAATATCCCAGGACCAATGTCAAGCTGAAATACCCCAGGACCAATGTCAAGCTGAAATACCCCAGGACCAATGTCATGCTGAAATACCCCAGGAACAATGTCACACTGAAATACCCCAGGACCAATGTCAAGCTGAAATACCCCAGGACCAATGTCACGCTGAAATACCCCAGGACAAATGTCACGCTGAAATACCCCAGGACCAATGTCATGCTGAAATACCCCAGGACCAATGTCAAGCTGAAATGCCCCAGGACCAATGTCAAACTGAAATACCCCAGGACCAATGTCAAGCTGAAACAAATACCTCATGACCAATGTCACGCTGAAATACCCCAGGACCAATGTCAAGCTGAAATACCCCAGGACCAATGTCACGCTGAAATACCCCAGGACCAATGTCAAGCTGAAATACCCCAGGACCAATGTCACGCTGAAATACCCCAGGACCAATGTCACGCTGAAATACCCCAGGACCAATGTCACGCTGAAATACCCCAGGACCTATGTAAAAAATATTGAATTTCAGCTGTTTGAAGCTGGTGTACAAAAACGAATGTAAAAGACGCAGAAACTAAACTTAAAAACTTGAGCATAGAAAAAAGCACATATAGAACAGATCTGCCACTTCTTAGACTTGCTTTCTTTGAGAATGACAGATCTATAACTACATTTCTATGTGAATCAGAACAGGTTGCCCAAAAAAGTTTTATATTGCAGCATTAAATTAGCATCCTTGTTGATTTTGTTTCTCAATAATGTCCCCTATAAAGAGAACAGGGGTTTAAAGTCTACAGACTGTTGTGATGTACAGTACTGACACCATACTAACACCCGCTGAAGAACTGACACCATACTAACGCCCTCTGAAGTACTGACACCACACTAACACCCTCTGAAGAACTGACACCACACTAACACCCTCTGAAGTACTGACACCACACTAACACCCTCTGAACTACTGACACCACACTAACACCCTCTGCACTGCTGACACCACACTAACACCCTCTGAAGAACTGACACCACACTAACACCCTCTGAACTACTGACACTACACTAACACCCTCTGAAGAACTGACACCACACTAACACCCTCTGAACAACTGACACCACACTAACACCCTCTGAAGTACTGACACCACACTAACACCCTCTGAAAGTGCGTTCCAGATCAGTTCCACACAGAGAAAGACTGGTGCAATGATCACAGTCCAACAGAGACAGAGACAGAGAGACAGAGACACAGAGAGACAGGGAGACAGAGAGACAGAGAGAGACACACAGAGAAGACAGAGAGAGACAGAGACAGTGAGAGAGACAAATAGAGAGAGACACAGAGAGACAGAGAGACAGAGAGAGACAGAGAGACAGAGAGAGACAGACACAGACAGAAACAGACAGAGACAGAGAGAGACACAGACAGAGACAGAGAGAGACAGACAGAGAGAGACAGATAGAGACAGAGAGAGACAGAGAGAGACAGACACACACTCTGACTATATGAAATTGTATGGACTACTCCCTCACCAGCAATATGTCACCCAGTACGTCCAGAACAGAGCTTATTACTGACCCAGCAAATCAACATCTAGAACCCAGCACAGAGTACATTACTGACCCAGCAAATCAACATCTCAACCCAGCACAGAGCTTATTACTGACCCAGCAAATCAACGTCTAGAACCCAGCACAGAGTTTATTACTGACCCAGCAAATCAACGCCTAGAACCCAGCACAGAGCTTATTACTGACTCAGCAAATCAACATCTAGAACCCAGCACAGAGCTTATTACTGACCCAGCAAATCAACGTCTAGAACCCAGCACAGAGTTTATTACTGACCCAGCAAATCAACGTCTAGAACCCAGCACAGAGCTTATTACTGACCCAGCAAATCAACGTCTAGAACCCAGCACAGAGCTTATTACTGACCCAGCAAATCAACGTCTAGATCCCAGCACAGAGCTTATTACTGACCCAGCACAGAGCTTATTACTGACCCAGCAAATCAACGTCTAGATAACAGCACAGAGCTTATTACTGACCCAGCAAACCAACGTCTCAAACCGCCGAGTCCTGCAGACTACAAGCTTACAGTTTTCAACACAGGTTACATCTCACTGCTCGTTCACTTGTTGTACCTCACTGCTGTATTTTATAGCACCTGAAATGAGAGGCTGTGTTCAACACAGACCGAGTTATGAGAGTTAGTGGTTGTTCACTCCAAGTGGACTTGTTTCTCTTGGCCCGCGGTTTCATAACTCTTGGAGTAAGTGCTGAAAGTGAAAGAGTTCAACTCTTGACATTCGTTGGCTCTGAGTTTTAAAAAAAAAAGGAAAAAAAAGTGATCACATTCAAATGTGGCTCTAAGGTTTCAATGACTCTTTTGTTTGCCTTAGTGGGCCACGTTGCCAAGAACCTTGGGGAGGGAAAGGTGGGAGTTTAAAGAATGGACAATTACTACATTCCGGAATGAGAATGTCGATCATTACTCACTGTGGGACGGCTGTTTATTGGTGTTTGTTTTCTTCGCAGAAACGCTGTTCTTGCCGAATTGGAACACTATGTTACACATTATATGTGATTACAGTAGTCATTTCTTACACGTACATTGAAACCAAACGTTGAGCTAGAAATAAAGTGTTTTATGAACACAGTGCTTTATACTCACATTACATTTAATGTTGATCTCCACTACTGTGATAACCTCACGTCTGTATATTATGAGTTATACTAACTTGGCTATCAAATCAAATTCAAATTCTATTTGCGTGTGAACGCCCGAATACAACAGGTGTAGAACCTTACATGAAATGTTGACTTACAAGCCCTTATTAACCACAATGTAGTTTAAGAAAAATACTGTTAGTAAAAAATAGATAAGTAAAAACATTAAAATGAAAGTAACAATTAATTAAACAGCACCAGTAAAATTACAAGCGAGGCTTGTACCGTACAGAGTTAGTCGAGGTAACCGATTGTCCCCTCACATTGACGTCTGTACCTCACATTGACTCTGTACCTCACATTGACTCTGTACCGCACATTGACTCTGTACCGCACATTGACTCTGTACCTCACATTGACCTTACCTCACATTGACTCGGTACCTCACATTGACTTCTGTACCTCCATTGACTCTGTATCTCACATTGACTCTGTACCTCACATTGACTCTGTACCTCACATTGACTCTGTACCTCACATTGACTCTGTACCTCACATTGACTCTGTACCCGGCACATTGACTCTGTACGGCACATTGACTCTTGTCATGACGTTGCCCTCTTTGGGTTTTCTATGCACCATCCCCCTACCTCCCCCTACCCAGGCTCTGTGAGAGCGGTCGTAAATTCCTAAAGAATGGCCTGCCTCATGGCCACAGTTTGAGACAGAGTGGGTTTCATAGAAAGAACCCAGGATTCTTCCACCTCACAGGACTGGAGAACCGAACAACATTTATGTTCTGGAGAAGGTATAAAAGATCGGTGAAGAATCCAGCTACGAACTGGTCCGTTGGGTACAATTTTGTGAAACTCATGAGAGACAATACGGCCACATTACCATGGCTCTGTTTATATAATAGCCTCAGTTGTGAGACTTACATCTAATGGTTGTATAAAATGAATGAATAAGGATAAAGCTATTTGGAATATGTTGGGATGCTTGTAAGATGTTAACCATACCACGTGGTAAACTCTTAGACTATTGATACCGACAGAATAATAACAAGTCTTTGATATTAATTACTAGTCTGCAGCTAGGAATTCGGTATCATTGAACGCGACAACCGCCGGAAACATCTGTCCTATAACGACATGAACGAATGTCACTTTGAAATATCCATTCTAACCGAGAGAGAGAGAGAGAGAGAGAGAGAACACGAGGACAAAACTCTCCAACAGAACAAACGTTTCAACAAAGATCCCGACGACACACTGAGCGTAAATATATATATTGATTGCAATTGTTCCCGAATGAGTGAGCGTTCATGCGTAAAGGATTAGCATATCAATTGTTATAATTATCAACTCTTTTGTCTAACAAGCCGCCATGCCGGTTTAGCCCACTAGGGCACATTCTCCAATAATTTCCTTGTAACCATATCTGTTTGTTATGCATTTCTGCGAATTACATAGTTAGTAAATAAATAATTTTAAGACAGTTGATGTATGGATGACTCATAGTGAAGACTTGGTTTGTTTAGATAACCAACAATTTATGACGTTTGGAATGAGACTGCCGAGGTAAACGAATATGTCATTAATCAGAAGACTAGATATTAGGAAAATTGTAACTTTGTAATCTGAATATTTCCTTGGTGCCCCGACCTAGTTAATTACAGTTACACGATTAATCAGTTTAATCGCGTAATAATAATTACAGAGAGTTATTTGATAAATATGTCTTCAGTTTAATGATGCCAAAGACACGACACTCTGTACCGCACATTGACTCTGTACCGCACATTGACTCTGTACCGGCACACCCCTGTATATAGTCTCGCTACTGTTATTTCACTGCTGCTCATAATTTACTTGTTACTTTTATCTCTTATTCTTATCCATATATATATATATATTTTTTTAACTGCATTGTTGTTTAAGGGGCTCGTAAGTAAGCATTTCACTGTAAGGTCTACACCTTGTTGTATTCGGCGCATGTAACTAATGAAATTTGGTTTTGATTTGAATCTGTGCATGTAAGGTACTGTAGAGGTATAGCATTGTACGTGATGCATAAACACTATAGTGTACCTCCACGTCAGAGAGTTTTAGAGCTATGATATGTTAGAGGCGGCGTTCTTCATTCTCATCCTTCATATCCATCAAAAAGACTGACGGCACTGTCAGGCCATCACAGCAGCCGCTGCACTACCTCCACGCCTTTACAATTCAACAGCTAGATCTTCTTTTTTTAACTCTTCACCCGACACAACACAATATTAAAAGTTATTTCAAAAACTGAGATGTTTTGTAAAAATTATTTGCTCTCTCTCTCACTCACAGAGCCCGACGAGGAATTTAGATGACGAGGAGGTGACAAGCTATCATATTTCCATCTTCTAGGTGCTTCACTCCTGTCAACAGGAAATTCAAATTGGAGTGATTGACAGGTATACACCTTTTACAATTTCATGTGAGAATGCATGTGATAGAGAGAGAGAGAGAGAGAGAGAGAGAGAGAGAGAGACAGAGGGAGAGGAGAGACAGGGGGAATAGAGGAGAGGAGAAGAGAGGAGAGAGAGATATAGAGGGAGAGGAAGAGGAGAGAGAGATATAGAGGAGAGAGAGAGGGAGAGGTAGAGAGAGAGAGACAGACAGAGAGAGAGGAAGAGGGAGATGAGAGAGAGAGAGAGAGAGAGAGAGAGAGAGAGAGAGAGAGAGCGAGAGGGAGATGAGAGAGAGAGAGAGGGAGAGGGAGACAGAGAGAGAGAGAGGAAGAGGGAGATGAGAGAGAAGAGAGAGAGGAACGAGGAGAGAGAGAGAGAAAGAGAGAGGGGGAGAGGAGAGGGAGATCCTTTTCACTTCAGTACATTAAGTCCCTTTTCCTCTGCTGGCTCCCCCAAGCATTCTATAGTCTCTTTGCCAGAGCGGAGGCCTGGGTGGCCACCTGTATTAACTATTGAACTGCTTTTGACATTTTTCAGGTTTCACTTAATACAACAAATAGAAAGTTTTCTGACAGACAGACCAATGATTTCTCAGTGTGAATAATATATCATTGGGCCGTTGAAATAGACCCACTTCCCTTCTCACTCGACAGCTTTTCCACACCGATAATGTAATGGATACACTGCGGTGACGTTTCATCTATATGCAATGAAGATTTATTAAACAACTCACAGAGGCAAAGCTTTTAATGCCAAAACTATTTCAGTTAGTAGGAACCTTATGTGTATAAATATACAGCTATCTCTCCGAGACAATATCATATCTAATGGATAACTTGTAACCTATTTATAAGCTTGGGTGAAATATGCATTTGGAGAGATGAGAAAGTGACAGTGAATATACCCCAGAAAATGTCTCGGAAATGTGAGATGTCCCTCGTTTATTACGACATAATTCAGACTAGCATAACAGAATCTCAAAGGAATTTTAAAGCCAGACTGACTGGAAAGCATCCTTTTGCTCTGTCAAGAGCGTATTATATCTGAGAATACACCACTTTTGATTACATCCATGTCATTAGACGTTGAATTGCTTCTTTGAAAAATAATGACTGCGGAGGCTTCCAAATCATTTAAAAAAAAAAAAGGAAACTATCAAAATGATTTAAGCTACTCAGGTTGAAATCCCAATTATATTTTAAAATTCAGCTGGGCAGAGTTTTTTTTTTTTGCGAGTGGTGGTGGCGATGCTGTATAACTCGTTGGTAGCGTTGGCCCAGCTGGGCCACTGCACCCTTCTGCTACTTATGCATTTTAGTAGCATGGTAATTACTGAAGAACTACCTGAGTGTGGCAGTTTTCAATGAGCAGATAATCTTCTGAGAATTTCTGTATGGTTATGAGCTCTGGGCTTCAGCACGGCAACACAAAAATACATCAAGACCAATTACGATATCAACTTTCAGTTCTGAAACACCCCGCCACGCAAGTGCATGTATTTCTGCCCAGGCACTTTAAATTGCATCTCATTTGAAATCTTTTGGGTTTTAATTAAATTTCAGAATATATGGAATTCTTCATTAGTACCTGTTCTGAATAGGATATTAACTGCTGTCTCTCTCTTCTCTCTCTCTCTCTCTCTCCTCTCCTCTCTCTCTCTCTCTCTCTCTCCTCTCTCCTCTCTCTCTCTCTCTCTCACTCTCTCTCTCTCTCTCTCTCTCTCTAGGTAAGTACAGTGCCTTCAGAAAGCATTAACACTCCTTGACTTTTTTCCATATTTTGTTGTGTCACAGCATGAATTTAAAATTGACTAAATTGAGATGTTTGTGTCTACACACAATACCACATAATGTGAAAGTGGAATTATGTTTTCAGAAATGTTAAATGTTGTAAAAATGTTTATGTTTTCATATACACTGTATAGATGTCTTTTTTTTACCCTTTAATTGAATATCCCCAGGGGAAGTGAACAGTAATGACCAAGTCATGATCTGTTGAATGGTGTATGGCGTGTCCCTATCAAACAGCGACTGGACAACATCATTCGGTTTTATGTTTTATCTATTTCATTTCACCATCCACAGTTTTGTTTTGTTCATTCTCCTCTTTGTTCTAGTCCAGTAGAATTGATTTGATATTTAGATTATTGTACCAAAATAGAGGGAGCTCTGTGGATGGGCCATTTGTTTCTTGTCCTGCCACAGCCCTGCCACTGGACAGCTGTTGCAGTCTACGAGAAGGGGATGCTGTAGCTGTTATGAGGATATACAACTGAAATATAATCACAAGTATTCCACTTTTGGTGGGAGGGGAGGGAAAAGGGGGAGGTTTATATGAGTTGCAATTTTTTTTTTTCATATTCTATGCTGAATATTGATTACTCATTTATTTACTTTTTAAATACTTAAAAATAAATTTGCAACAAAGTATGATGTCAACGTTGTGAACAGAGTGCCCCATTGTGGCAGTGGGGTTATGGTATGGGGCAGGCGTAAGCTACGGACAACGAACACAATTTCATTTTATCGATGGCAGTGTGAAAAGCCCGGAGATACCGGTGACCAGATCCTGAGGCCCATTGTCCGTGCCATTCATCCTCTGCCATCCCCTCATGTTTCAGCATGATAACGCACGGCCCCCATGTCACACGGATTTGTACGCAATTCCTGGAAGCTGAAAATGTCCCAGTTCTTCCATGGCCTGCATAATCACCAGACATGTCACCCGTTGAGCATGTTTGGGATGCTCTGGATCCACGTGTACTATAGGGTGTTCCAGTTCCCACCAATATTCAACTTCGCACAGCAATTGAAGATCAGTGGACAACATTCCACAGGCCCCAATCAACAACCTGATCAACTCTATTTTTTTGGGGGGGGGATTTTATTAGGATCCCCATTAGCTGTTGCAAAAGCAGCAGCTACTCTTCCTGGGGTTCCACACAAAACATGAAACATAATACAGAATGACATAATCAAATAGGGGAGAGGCGTTGTGCTGCGAGGTGTTGCTTTATCTGTTTTTTTAAACCAGGTTAGCTGTTTATTTGAGAAATATGAGATGAAAGGGAAGTTCCATGCAATAAGGGCTCTATATAATACTGTACATTTCCTTGAATTTGTTCTGCATTTGCTGACTATGAAAAGACCCCTGGTAGCATTTCTGGTGGGATAAGTGTTGTGTGTCAGAGCTGTGTGGTAAGTGACTATGTAAACAATTTGGGATTTTCAATGCATTATATGTTTCTTATAAAAAGAAGAGTGATGCAGTCAGTCCTCTCCACAACTCTTAGCCAAGAGAGACTGGCATGCGTAGTATTAATATTAGCACTCTGATTACAATTAAGAGCAAAACCGTGCTGCTCTGTTCTGGGCCAGCTGCAGCTTAACTAGGTATTTCCTTGCAGCACTGGACCTACGACTGGACAATAATCAAGATTGGACAAAACTAGATCCTGCAGAACTTGCTTTTGGAGTGTGGTGTCAAAAAAGCAGAGCATCTCTTTATTTACGGCTAGACCTTTCACCATCTCTGCAACCATTGAATCAATATGTTTTGAAATGGGCAGTTTACAATCTAAGGTTACGCCAAGTAATTTAGTCTCCTCAACTTGTTCAACAGCCACACCATTCATTACCAGATTCAGCTGAGGTCTACAACTTAGGGAATAAGTTGTACCAAATACAATGCTCTTAGTTTTAGAGATGTTCAGGACCAGTTTATTACTGGCCACCCATTCCGAAACAGACCTGCAACTCTTTTGTTAAGGGTTTCAGTGACTTCATTAGCTGTGGTTGCTGATGCATACATGGTTGAATCACCAGCATACATGGACACACATGCTTTGTTTAATGCCAGTGGCAGGTCATTGGTAAAAATAGAAAAGAGTGGAGGGCCTAGAGAGCTGGCCCTGTGGTACAACCACACTTTACATGTTTGACATTAAGAAGCTTCCATTAAAGAAGCCCTCTGAGTTGTATTAGATAGATAGCTCTGAATTCACGATATGGCAGAGATTGAAAAGCCATAGCACATAAGATTTTAAACACCAGGTTATGGTAAATATTAACAAAGGCTGCACTGAAATCTAACACTACATCTCCCACAATCTTCTTATTATCAATTTATTTAAACCAATCATCAGTCATGTGCAGTACATGTTGAGTGCCCTTCTCTATAAGCATGGTGAAAGTCCGTTATTAATTTGTTTACAGAGAAATAGCAATGTACTTGGTCAAACACTATTTTTTGTGCAACAAATCTCCTATGTGAAGAAGATGTGTTGCGCTGTATGAGGCAATGGTGGTCCAACCAGTTACTGACTGGTCTTCTGATCCACACCCCTACCTTTTTGTTAAGGTATCTGTGACCAAAAGATGCATGTATGCATTCCCAGTCATGTGAAATCCATAGATTAGGGCCTAATGATTTATTTTCAATTAACTGATTTCGTTATATGAACTGTAACCCAGTAATATCATTGAAATTGTTGCATGTTGCGTTTATATTATTGTTCAGCATTGAATCAAAGATACTTGTTGTGAACCATTTTAAATATCTGGACATGGACATTTTTCCCTCTCAAGATTAAATTGTATCGACGAACTACAAACAAGTCACAACTACAATTACAGCAGAACTCAACAGATGGTTGAATTTAACGTGAACTTCATCAGGTCGAATTTCAATAGTGAAAAATGTATGTCTTGCCTAGACTTTGTTAGCATGCTTCCTTTGCCTACACCACTAGGTTACTGGGGAAAATATTCAAAGTTCAGTCTTGAATTAACCCCAACTTCAAGTTATATGCTTTGTCTCTAGTGCTCCGCCCACTTAAGAATGGTTTGATCAAGTTAAACGTATTCCTTAGTTGGAAACATGGGAAAATATAGTCTCACCATTTACATTGAGAGATGTGCTGTTCTTTGCCTTATGTCCTAATTGTTTTCCGTACTCAGTTTGGACCAATCATCATCCACTCAATACAGACCTGGCAAAATCTAAAAGCAGGGTAACTGGGAAGTGTAATGTCATACCTAAACAAGAATATTTAGAAATGAACTCCCTACCTTTGGGAAGGAAATCTATTATTTTTCAACAATGGTCTGAGCAAGGAATTCATAAACTTTCGGACATAATGAATGATGAAGGTTAATTATCCTATCATGACCTAAAAAAAATATGTATAATTTACCTGATTTGTCATAAAAATAAATAAAAAGTGCAGTGAAGAACCGCTGTACACACTTATGGAGTTCCATGGAGTCAACCACTCCCACTTCATCCACTCACAGAGTTGTTAGGTAGTCAGAACAGAACAGAACAGTGGAGGTTTTGTGTCCAATCTACAGTACAGGTCAAATGTTTGGACACACCTACTCATTCAAGGGTTATTCCTTATTTTTACTATTTTCCTACATTGTAGAAATAATAGTGAAGACATCAAAACTATAAAATAGCACATACGGAATCATGTAGCCACCTTGCCTTGATGACAGCTCTGCACACTCTTGGCATTCTCTCATCCAGCTTCACCTGGAATGCTTTTCCAACAGTCTTGAAGGTGTTCCCACATATGCTGAGCACTTGATGGCTGCTTTTTCCTTCATTCTGCGGTCCAACTCATCCCAAACCATCTCAACTGGGTTGAGGTCGGGTGTTGTGGAGGCCAGGTCATCTGATGCAGCACTCCATCACTTTCCTTCTTGGTCAAATAGCCCTTACACAGCCTGTTTAAAAACAAATGATAGTCCAAAACCAGATGGGACGACATATCGTTGCAGAATGTTGTGGTAGCCATGATGGTTATGTGTTCCTTGAATTCTAAATACAATCACAGAGAGTGTCACACGCAAAGCACCCCCACACCATCACACCTCCTCCTCCATGTTTCACAGTGGGAACAGCACATGCAGAGATCATCTGTTTACCTACTCTGCATCTCACAAAGACACAGCGGTCCAAATTTGGACTCGTCAGACCAAAGGACCGATTTCCACCGTTCTAATGTCCATTGCTCGTGTTTCTTGGCCCAAGCAAGTCTCTTCTTCTTATTGGTGTCCTTTATTTGTGGTTTCTTTGCCGCAATTCGACCATGAAGACCTGAGTCATGCAGTCTCCTCTGAACAGTTGATGTTGAGATGTGTGTTACTTGAACTTTGTGAAGCATTTATTTGGGCTGCAATTTCTGAGGCTGGTAACTCTAAGAACTTATCCTCTGTAGCAGAGGTAACTCTGGGTCTTCCTTTCCTTTGGCAGTCCTCATGAGAGCCAGTTTCATCATAGCGCTCAATGGTTTTTGCTACTGCACTTGTTGAAACTTTCAAAGTTCTTCAAATTTTCCGTGTTGACTGACCTTCATGTCTTAAAGTAGTGATGGACTGTCGTTTCTCTTTGCTTATTTGAGCTGTTCTTGCCATATCGTGGACTTGGTCTTCTACCAAATAGGGCTATCTTCTGTATACCACGCCTACCTTGTCACAACACAACTGATTGGCTCAAATGCATTAAGAAGGAAATATATGCCACTATTTAACTTTTAACAAGGCACACCCGTTAATTGAAATGCATTCCAGGTGACTACCTCTGAAGCTGGTTGAGAGAATGCCAAGACTGTGCAAAGCCTGTCATCAAGGCATCTTTAAAGATTCTCAAAAATGAAAAATATTTTGATTTGTTTAAAACTTTTTTGGTTACTACATGATTCCATATATGTTATTTCATGGTTTTGATGTCTTCACTATTATTCTACACTGTAGAAAATAGTCAAATAAAGAAAAACCCTGGAATGAGTTGGCGTGTTCAAGCCTTTGACTGGTACTGAATATAAAAACTACTGGAAGCCCTCCGTAAACCAATGGGAATAGTAACGATATGGAATACAGATATAAGCACAACACTCAGATTGGTACAGAGTCCGTGACAATATCCCAATGCCCTCCTGAATATTAATCTTCAACTAAAACTACAAATGATTTACACATTTTATTTGACTCTGTGGAAACACTGACAATTTAAACTTGGTCCCACTCCAAATTGTCTGTTGTGTTCTCAAATAAATATTGGAACCTAAATGCACATGGTGTGGGACAGGCCCGGCGTGAAGACCTCCTGTTCACATGATGAGGGATTGCCCTAGTGACTTTAACATTCACATGGAAAAGTCCACAGACCCACTCCAAAGGCTTTCGGAGCCATCATCGACTCAGTGGGTTTTGTCCAACATGTCTCTGGACCTACTCACTGCCACAGTCATACTCTGGACCTAGTTTTTGTCCCATGGAATAAATGTTGTGGATCTTAATGTTTTTCCTCATAATCCTGGATTATCGGACCACCATTTTATTGCGTTTACAATTGCAACAAATAATCTGCTCAGACCCCCAACCAAGGAGCATTAAAAGTTGTGCTATAAATTCTCAGACAACCCAAAGATTCCTTGATGCCCTTCCAGACTCCCTCTGCCTACCCAAGGACGTCAGAGGACAAGAATCAGTTAACCACCTAACCGAGGAACTCAATTCAACCTTGCGCAATACCCTAGATGCAGTTGCACCCCTAAAAATTAAAAACATCTGTCATAAGAAACTAGCTCCCTGGTATACAGAAAATACACGAGCTCTGAAGCAAGCTTCCAGAAAATTGGAACGGAAATGGCGCCACACCAAACCGGAAGTCTTCCGACTAGCTTGGAAAGACAGTACCGTGGCAGTATCGAAGAGCCCTCACTGCTGCTCGATCATCCTATTTTTCCAACTTAATTGAGGAAAATAAGAACAATCCAACATTTATTTTTGATACTGTCCGCAAAGCTAACTAAAAAGCAGCATTCGCAAATGGAGGATGGCTTTCACTTCAGCAGTAATAAATTAATGAACTTCTTTGAGGAAAGATCATGATCATTAGAAAGCAAATTACGGACTCCTCTTTAAATCTGGGTATTCCTCCAAAGCTTCATTGTCCTGAGTCTGCACAACTCTGCCAGGACCTAGGATCAAGGGAGATACTAAAGTGTTTTAGTACTATGTCTCTTGACACAATGATGAAAATAATCATGGCCTCCAAACCCTCAAGCTGCATACTGGACCCTATTCCAACTAAACTACTGAAAGAGCTGCTTCCTGTGCTTGGCCCTCCTATGTTGAACATAATAAACGGCTCTCTATCCACCGGATGTGTACCAAGCTCACTAAAAGTGGCAGTAATAAAGCCTCTCTTGAAAAAGCCGAATCTTGACCCAGAAATTATAAAAAACTATCGGCCTATATCGAATCTTCCATTCCTCTCAAAAATTTTAGAAAAAGCTGTTGCACAGCAACTCACTGCCTTCCTGAAGACAAACAATGTATACGAAACGCTTCAGTCTGGTTTTAGACCCCATCATAGCACTGAGACTGCACTTGTGAAGGTGGTAAATGACCTTTTAATGACGTCAGACCGAGGCTCTGCATCTGTCCTCGTGCTCCTAGATCTTAGTGCCGCTTTTGATACCATCGATCACCACATTCTTTTGGAGAGATTGGAAACCCAAATTGGTTCTACATGGACAAGTTCTGGCCTGGTTTAGATCTTATCTGTCGGAAAGATATCAGTTTGTCTCTCTGAATGGTTTGTCCTCTGACAAATCAATTGTAAATTTTGGTGTTCCTCAAGGTTCCGTTTTAGGACCACTATTGTTTTCACTATATATTTTACCTCTTGGGGATGTCATTCGAAAACATAAATGTTAGATTTCACTGCTATGCGGACGACACACAGCTGTACATTTCAATGAAACATGGTGAAGCTCCAAAATTGCCCTCGCTAGAAGCCTGTGTTTCAGACATAAGGAAGTGGACAGCTGCAAACGTTCTACTTTTAAAACTCGGACAAAACAGAGATGCTTGTTCTAGGTCCCAAGAAACAAAGAGATCTTCTATTGAATCTTACAATTAATCTGGATGGTTGTACAGTCGTCTCAAATAAAACTGTGAAGGACCTCGGCGTTACTCTGGACCCTGATCTCTCTTTTGAAGAACATATAAAGACTGCTTCAAGGACAGCTTTTTTCCATCTACGTAACATTGCAAAAATCAGAAACTTTCTGTCCAAAAATGACGCAGAAAAATTAATCCATGCTTTTGTTACTTCTAGGCTGGACTACTGCAATGCTCTACTTTCCGGCTACCCGGATAAAGCACTAAACAAACTTCAGTTAGTGCTAAATACGGCTGCTAGAATCCTGACTAGAACCAAAAAATTTGATCATATTACTCCAGTGCTAGCCTCCCTACACTGGCTTCCTGTTAAGGCAAGGGCTGATTTCAAGGTTTTACTGCTAACCTACAAAGCATTACATGGGCTTGCTCCTACCTATCTTTCCGATTTGGTCCTGCCGTACATACCTACACGTACGCTACGGTCACAAGACGCAGGCCTCCTAATTGTCCCTAGAATTTCTAAGCAAACGGCTGGAGGTAGGGCTTTCTCCTATAGAGCTCCATTTTTATGGAATGGTCTGCCTACCCATGTGAGAGACGCAGACTCAGTCTCAACCTTTAAGTCTTTACTGAAGACTTATCTCTTCAGTAGGACCTATGATTACGTGTAGTCTGGCCCAGGAGTGTGAAGGTGAACGGAAAGGCTGGAGCAACGAACCGCCCTTGCTGTCTCTGCCTTGCCGGTTCCCCTCTTTCCACTGGGATTCTCTGCCTCTAACCCTATTACAGGGGCTGAGTCACTGACTTACTGGTGTTCTTCCATGCCGTCCATGGGAGGGGTGCGTCACTTGAGTGGGTTGAGTCACTTACGTGGTCTTCCTGTCTGGGTTGGCGCCCCCCCCTTGGGTTGTTCCATGGCGGAGATTTTTGTGGGCTATACTCGGCCTTGTCTTCGGACGGTAAGTTGGTGGTTGTAGACATCCCTCGAGTGGTGTGGGGGCTGTGCTTTGGCAAAGTGGGTGGGGTTATATCCTGCCTGTTTGGCCCTGTCCGGGGGTATCATCGGATGGGGCCACAGTGTCTTCTGATCCCTCCTGTCTCAGCCTCCAGTATTTATGCTGCAGTAGTTTATGTGCCGGGGAGCTAGGGTCAGTCTGTTTCATCTGGAGTATTCTCTTGTCTTATCCGGTGTCCTGTGTGAATTTAAATATGCTCTCTCTAATTCTCTCTTTCTCTCTTTCTTTCTTTCTCTCGGAGGACCTGAGCCCTAGGACCATGCCTCGGGACTACCTGGCATGATGACTCCTTGCTGTCCCCAGTCCACCTGGCCATGCTGCTGCTCCAGTTTCTACTGTTCTGCCTGCGGCTACGGAACCCTGACCTGTTCACCGGACGTGCTTGTTGCACCCTCGACAACTACAATGATTATTATTATTTGACCATGCTGGTCATTTTATGAACATTTTAACATCTTGACCATGTTCTGTTATAATATCCACCCGGCACAGCCAGAAGAGGGCTGGCCACCCCTCATAGCCTGGTTCCTCTCTAGGTTTCTTCCTAGGTTTTTGGCCTTTCTAGGGAGTTTTTCCTAGGGAGTTTTTTCCTAGCCACCGTACCTCTTTCACATGCATTGCTTGCTGTTTGGGGTTTTAGGCTGGGTTTCTGTACAGCACTTTGAGATTTCAGCTGATATACGAAGGGCTATATAAATAAAATTTGATTGATTTGATTTAGTGTGAAAACCTCCTGGTCACATGATGTGGGACTGCCCCAGCGCGAAGACTTCCCGGTCACATGATGTGGGACTGCCCCAGTGTGAAGACCTTCTGGTCACATGATGTGGGACTGCCCAGCGTGATGACTTCCTGGTCACATGATGTGGGACTGCCCCAAAGTGAAGATCTTTTAGTCACAGCTTGACAGGTTGTGTCGAGCATAGTTGGTGTTGCCATTCCATATCTCCCCAATATATTATTGTTGAACCATGACTCTTCACTGACACTCACAGTACCCCAGAAACAAGTATGTTTGTCTGAACTCACTGTGACAAAAATAATGTTGGTGACCAGATGGAAACCTCCACATAACCTCAGGATAACTCAATGGCTACAAAACGTCCCTGACATCCATTCATTAGAGCTCTCCATAGATACATTCAATAGAACAATTGAAAAGGTTGAAAGGTTTTTATGATTTAATTTAATGTAATTGTATTTTAATTCATCAGTAGTATTTTGAATATCTGTTTTGAACGTTGATGTACAGTTGAAGTCGGAAGTTTACATACACCTTAGCCAAATACATTTAAACTCAGTTTTTCATAATTCCTGACATTTAATCCTAGTAAAATCCCCTGTCTTAGGTCAGTTAGGATCACCACTATATTTTAAGAATTTGAACTGTCAGAATAATAGTAGAGAGAATTATTTATTTCAGCTTTTATTTCTTTCATCACATTCCCAGTGGGTCAGAAGTTTACATACACTCAATTAGTATTTGGTAGCATTGCCTTTAAATTGTTTACCTTGGGTCAAACGTTTTGGGTAGCCTTCCACAAGCTTCCCACAGTAAGTTGAGAGAATTTTGGCCCATTCCTCCTGACAGAGCTGGTGTAGCTGAGTCAGGTTTGTAGGCCTCCTTGCTTGCACAAGCTTTTTCAGTTCTGTCCACAGATTTTCTGTAGGGTTGAGGTCAGGGCTTTGTGATGGCACTCCAATACCTTGACTTTGTTGTCCTTAAGCCATTTTGCCACAACATTGGAAGCATGCTTGGGGTCATTGTCGATTTGGAAGATCCATCTATTTTGTGAAGTGCACCAGTCCCCCCCTGCAACGAAGCCCCCCCACAACATGATGCTGCCACCCCCGTGCTTCACGGTTGGGATGGTGTTCTTTGGCTTGCAAGCCTCCCCCTTTTTCCTCCAAACATAACGATGGTCATTATGGCCAAACAGTTATATTTTTGTTTCATCAGACCAGAGGACATTTCTCCAAAAAGTACGATCTTTGTCCCCATGTGCAGTTGCCAACTGTAGTCTGGCCTTTTTTATGGCGGTTTTGGAGCAGTGGCTTCTTCCTTGCTGAGCAGCATTTCAGGTTATGTCAATATAGGACTTGTTTTACTGTGGCTATAGATACGTTTGTACCGGTTTCCTCCAGCATAATAATAATAAAAACTTGGTCACAATTGTATATATTTTTTTTTATAAAAAGCTGAAATGTATTGAGTCAATAAGTACAAAACCCTTTTGATATGGCAAGCCTAAATAAGTTCAGTAGTGACAATTTGGTACAAATCACATAATAAGTTGCATGGACTCACTCTGTGTGCAGTAATAGTGTTTAACATGATTTTTAAATGGACTATCCTATCTCTGTACCCCACACATATAATTATCTGGAAGGTTCAGGGAGGTTTTCCAATAGTTCACAAAGAAGGACACCTATTGGTAGATGGGTTTTAAAAAAAGCAGACTTTGAAGATCCCTTTGAGCATGGTGCAGTTATTAATTACACTTTGGATGGTGTATCAATACACCCAATCACTACAAAGATACAGGTGCCTTTCCTAACTCAGTTGCCGGAGAGGAAGGAAACCGGCAATGGCGATTTTTAAAACAGTTACAGAGTTTAATGGCTGTGATAGGATAAAACTGAGGACGGATCAGCAACATTGGAGTTACTCCACAATACTAACCTAGTTGACAGAGTGAGAGAGAAGGAAGCCTGTACAGAGTACAAATATTACAAAACATGTATCCTGTTTTCAATAACACACTAAAGTAATACTGCAAAAAATCTGCAAAAAAATGTACTTTTTGTCCTGAATACAAAGCGTGGTGTTTGGGGCAAACCCGAGATAACACATCACTGAGTACCACTCATGGTGGTGGCTTGCATCATGTTATGGGTTATTCTTGTCATCGGCAAGGACTAGGGAGAATTTTTAGGATTATAAAAGAAAAGGAATAGAGTTAAGCACAGGCAAAATCCCAGAGGAAAACCAGGGAGACAAATTCATCTTTCAGCAGGGCAATAACCTAAACACAAGGCCAAATACACACTGGAGTTGCTTACCAATTAGACAGTGAATGGTCCTGAGTAGCCTAGTTACGGCTTTGACTAAAATCTGCTTGAAAATCTATGGCAAGACTTGAAAATGGCTGTCTAGCGATGATCAACAACCAACTTGACAGAGCTTGAAGATTTTTTTAAAACTTTTTTTTTTAAGAGTGGGACAGGCATGAAGAAATACTCACAGCGGTAATCGCTGCCAATGGTGATTCTAACATTATTGACTCAGGGGGTTGAATACTTATCTAATCAACATACTGTATATTAGTGTTATATAATTATGATATATTGTTTTATGTTAGAATTGTTTTTCCAATTTCTTAAATGTTTTCTTCTAGGTAGGTAGGTAAGTTAGGTAGGTAGGTAGGTAGGTAGGTAGATAGGTAGGTAGGAGGTCGGTAGGTAGGCTAGGTAGGTAGGTAGGTAGGTATAGGTAGGTAGGTAGTTGGGTAGGTAGGTAGGTAGGTAGGGAGGTAGGTAGGTAGGTAGGTATAGGAGGTAGGTAGGTAGGTAGGTAGGTGGTAGGTAGGTAGGTAGTTAGGTAGGTAGGTAGATAGATAGGTAGGTAGGTAGGTAGATAGGTAGGAGGTAGGTAGGTATAGGTAGGTAGTAGGTAGGTAGGTAGGTAGGTAGGTATAGTAGGTAGGTAGGTAGGTAGGTAGGTAGGTAGGTAGGTAGGTAGGAGGTAGGTAGGTAGGTATAGGAAGTAGGTAGGAGGTAGGTAGGTAGGTAGGTCGTGGTAGGTAGGTAGGTAGGTAGGTAGTAGGTAGGTAGGTAGGTAGGTAGGTAGGTAGGTAGGTAGGTAGGTAGGTAGGTAGGTAGGTAGGTAGGTAGGTAGGTAGGTAGGTAGGTAGGTATGTAGGTAGGTAGGTAGGTAGGTTCTGTAGGTAGGTAGGTAGGTAGGTAGGTAGGTAGGTTCTGTAGGTAGGTAGGTAGGTAGGTAGGTAGGTAGGTAGGTAGGTATAGGTAGGTAGGTAGGTAGGTAGGTAGGTAGGTAGGTAGGTAGGTAGGTAGGTAGGTAGGTAGGTAGGTAGGTAGGTAGGTAGGTAGGTAGAAGGTAGGTAGGTAAGGAAGGTAGGTAGGTAGGTAGGTAGGTAGGTAGGTAGGTAGGTAGGTAAGTGTAGGTAGGTAGGTTAGGTAGGTAGGTATGTTTAGTAGGTAGGTAAGTTTAGGTAGGTAGGTAGGGTAGGTAGGATAGGTAGGTAGGTAGGTAGGTAGGTATAGGTAGGTAGGTAGGTAGGTAGGTAGGTAGTATAGGTAGGTAGGTAGGTAGGTAGTGTAGGTAGGTAGGTAGGTAGGTAGGTAGGTAGGTAGGTAGGTAGATAGGTAGGTAAGTAAGTGTAGGTAGGTAGGTAGGTAGGTAGGTAGGTAAGTGTAGGTAGGTAGGTAGGTAGGTAGGTAGGTAAGTTTAGGTAGGTAGGTAGGTAGGTAGGTAGGTAAGTTTAGGTAGGTAGGTAGGTAGGTAGGTAGGTATAGGAAGGTAGATAGGTATAGGACGGTAGGTAGGTAGGTAGGTAGGTAGGTAGGTAGGTAGGTAGGTAGGTAGGTAGGTAGGTAGGTAGGTTATAGGAAGGTAGGTAGGTATAGGAAGGTAGGTAGGTAGGTATAGGAAGGTAGATAGGTATAGGAAGGTAGGTAGGTAGGGAGGTAGGTAGGTAGTAGGTAGGTAGGTAGGTAGGTAGGTAGGTAGGTAGGTAGGGTATAGGAAGGTAGGTAGGTTATAGGAAGGTAGGTAGGTAGGTAGGTAGGTAGGTAGGTAGGTAGGTAGGTAGGTAGGTAGGTAGGTAGGTAGGTAGGTATAGGAAGGTAGATAGGTATAGGAAGGTAGGTAGGTAGGTATAGGAAGGTAGATAGGTATAGGAAGGTAGATAGGTATAGGAAGGTAGGTAGGTAGGTAGGTAGGTAGGTAGGTAGGTAGGTAGGTAGGATAGGAAGGTAGATAGGTATAGGAAGGTAGATAGGTATAGGAAGGTAGGTAGGAAGGTAGGTAGGTAGGTAGGTAGGTAGGTAGGTAGGTAGGTAGGTAGGTAGGTAGGTAGGTAGGTAGGTACAGTAGGTACAGTAGGTACAGTAGGTACAGTAGATAAGTAGGTAGGCTGAGGAGTTGAAGTCAGAACAAGGAACTATTATCATAAATGATTATTAATCCGTCGAGGGGACAGGATACTTGGCATTTAATGGAATCTTATATTTCTCTTAATGATTTTTGCAAAGGGTTGTCTGAGTATAGGATGATTTAGGCGTTTTATCTTAATAGGAAAGAGAAGCTATTAGCTGGATGTCTCTCTGTCAGTCATTCAGTCCGTCTTTCTTTAGAGAGTGAGAGCCCCCTGAAGCTCCGTAATATTGAAACCATTACCAGGGTTTTGATGTACATTACACTGTTACATGGCTCCATGAATAATATGCCTTTTATATTGGAGCGCTTTGCCTTGAAGCTCTATAATTGTCCTGATGAGTGGCTGAATCAAGTCTCTTCATCTCCTCCCAGTAATATCATGACAACTGTACTTCATCGAATGATTGATGTGTATCAAAGGACTTATTACTTAAAACCAGGGGAGATTTAGAATTGATGCATGTTACGTCTATTCATAAACAAGGATATACCTTGATCTCAGTAAGCTGCTGGGTGATATCCTAGACGTCACCCCTCAGTAAGATTCTGAGTCATATCCTAGACATCACCCCTCAGTAGATGCTGGGTGATATCCTAGACGGTTTACCCTCAGTAAGATGCTGGGTGATATCCTAGACGGTCACCCCTCAGTAAGATACTGAGTCATATCCTAGACATCACCCCTCAGTAAGATGCTGGGTGATATCCTAGACGGTTACCCTCAGTAAGATGCTGGGTGATATCCTAGATGGTTACCCTCAGTTAGATGCTGGGTGATATCCTAGACATCACCCCCCAGTAAGATGCTGGGTGATATCCTAGACGGTTACCCTCAGTAAGATGCTGGGTCATATCCTAGACGTCACCCCTCAGTAAGATGCTGGGTGATATCCTAGACGGTTACCCTCAGTAAGATGCTGGGTGATATCCTAGACATCACCCTCAGTAAGATTTTGGGTGATATCCTAGACATCAGCCCTCAGTAAGATTCTGGGTGATATCCTAGACAGTTACCCTCAGTTAGATGCTGGGTGATATCCTAGACAGTTACCCTCAGTTAGATGCTGGGTGATATCCTAGACGGTTACCCTCAGTAAGATGTTGGGTGATATCCTAGACGGTTACCCTCAGTAAGATGCTGGATGATATCCTAGACATCACCCCTCAGTAAGATGCTGGGTGATATCCTAGACGGTTACCCTCAGTAAGATGCTGGGTCATATCCTAGACGGTTACCCTCAGTGAGATGCTGGGTGATATCCTAGACGTCACCCCTCAGTAAGATACTGGGTGATATCCTAGACGGTTACCCTCAGTAAGATGCTGGGTGATATCCTAGACGTCACCCCTCAGTAAGATACTGGGTGATATCCTAGACGGTTACCCTCAGTAAGATGCTGGGTGATATCCTAGACGGTTACCCTCATGCTAGGTGATATCCTAGACGGTTACCCTCAGTGAGATGCTGGGTGATATCCTAGATGGTTACCCTCAGTGAGATGCTGGGTGATATCCTAGACGGTTACCCTCAGTAAGATGCTGGGTCATATCCTAGACGTCACCCCTCAGTAAGATGCTGGGTGATATCCTAGACGGTTACCCTCAGTAAGATGCTGGGTGATATCCTAGACGGTTACCCTCAGTAAGATGTTGGGTGATATCCTAGACGGTTACCCTCAGTAAGATGCTGGATGATATCCTAGACATCACCCCTCAGTAAGATGCTGGGTGATATCCTAGACGGTTACCCTCAGTAAGATGCTGGGTCATATCCTAGACGGTTACCCTCAGTGAGATGCTGGGTGATATCCTAGACGTCACCCCTCAGTAAGATACTGGGTGATATCCTAGACGGTTACCCTCAGTAAGATGCTGGGTGATATCCTAGACGTCACCCCTCAGTAGATACTGGGTGATATCCTAGACGGTTACCCTCAGTAAGATGCTGGGTGATATCCTAGACGGTTACCTTCATGCTAGGTGATATCCTAGACGGTTACCCTCAGTGAGATGCTGGGTGATATCCTAGACGGTTACCCTCAGTGAGATGCTGGGTGATATCCTAGCCTCCACATTGACTCTGTACCAGTACCCCCTGTATATAGCCTCCACATTGACTCTGTACCGGTACCCCCTGTATATAGCCTCCACATTGACTCTGTACCGGTACCCCTGTATATAGCCTCCACATTGACTCTGTACCGGTACCCCCTGTATATAGGCTCCACATTGACTCTGTACCGGTACCCCTTGTATATAGCCTCCACGCTGACTCTGTACTGGTACACCCTGTATATAGCCTCCACATTGACCTCTGTTACCGGTACCCCCTGTATATAGCCTCCACATTGACTCTGTACCGGTACCCCCTGTATATAGCCTCCACATTGACTCTGTACCGGTACCCCCTGTATATAGCCTCCACATTGACTCTGTACCGGTACCCCTGTATATAGCCTCCACATTGACTCTGTACCTGTACCCCCTGTATATAAGCCTCCACATTGACTCTGTACCGGTACCCCCTGTATATAGCCTCCACATTGACTCTGTACCGGCACCCCCTGTATATAGCCTCCACATTGACTCTGTACCGGCACCCCCTGTATATAGCCTCCACATTGACTCTGTACCGGTACCCCCTGTATATAGCCTCCACATTGACTCTGTACCGGTACCCCCTGTATATAGCCTCCACATTGACTCTGTACCGGCACCCCCAGTATATAGCCTCCACATTGACTCTGTACGGCACCCCCTGTATATAGCCTCCACATTGACTCTGTACCAGTACCCCCTGTATATAGCCTCCACATTGACTCTGTACCGGTACCCCTGTATATAGCCTCCACATTGACTCTGTACCGGTACCCCTTGTATATAGCCTCCACAGTGACTCTGTACCGGTACCCCCTGTATATGGCCTCCACATTGACTCTGTACCGGCACCCCCTGTATATAGCCTCCACATTGACTCTGTACTGGCACCCCCTGTATATAGCCTCCACATTGACTCTGTACCGGTACCCCCTGTATATAGCCTCCACATTGACTCTGTACCGGCACCCCTGTATATAGCCTCCACATTGACTCTGTACCGGCACCCCCTGTATATAGCCTCCACATTGACTCTGTACCGGCACCCCCTGTATATAGCCTCCACATTGACTCTGTACCGGTACCCCCCTGTATATAGCCTCCACAGTGACTCTGTACCGGTACCCCCCTGTATATAGCCTCCACATTGACTCTGTACCGGCACCCCCTGTATATAGCCTCCACATTGACTCTGTACCGGCACCCCCTGTATATAGCCTCCACATTGACTCTGTACCGGTACCCCCTGTATATATCCTCCACATTGACTCTGTACTGGTACCCCCTGTATATAGCCTCCACATTGACTCTGTACCGGTACCCCCTGTATATAGCCTCCACATTGACTCTGTACCGGTACCCCCTGTATATAGCCTCCACATTGACTCTGTACCGTAACACCCTGTATATAGCCTCCACATTGACTCTGTACCGGTACCCCCTGTATATAGCCTCCACATTGACTCTGTACCGTAACACCCTGTATATAGCCTCCACATTGACTCTGTACCGGTACCCCCTGTATATAGCCTCCACATTGACTCTGTACCGGTACCCCCTGTATTTAGCCTCCACATTGACTCTGTACCGTAACACCCTGTATATAGCCTCCACACTGACTCTGTACCGGTACCCCTGTATATAGCCTCCACATTGACTCTGTACCAGTACCCCCTGTGTATAGCCTCACATTGACTCTGTACCGGTACCCCTGTATATAGCCTCCACATTGACTCTGTACCGGTACCCCCTGTATATAGTCTCCACATTGACTCTGTACCGGTACCCCCTGTATATAGCCTCCACATTGACTCTGTACCGGTACCCCCTGTATATAGCCTCTACATTGACTCTGTACCGGTACCCCCTGTATATAGCCTCCACATTGACTATGTACCGGTACCCCCTGTATATAGCCTCCACATTGACTCTGTACCGGTACCCCCTGTATATAGCCTCCACATTGACTCTGTACCGGTACCCCCTGTATATAGCCTCCACATTGACTCTGTACCGGTACCCCCTCCATATAGCCTAGCTACTGTTATTTTACTGCTGCTCTTAATTATTTATTTATTTGTTGTTTTTTTTTACTTATAATTTTTTTTTACTTACACTTATTTTTCTTAAAATTGCATTGTTGCTTGCAAGTAAACATTTCACTATAAGGTCTACTGTTGTATTCAGCATTTAACTGTAAGGTCTACACCTGATGTATTTGGCACATGTGACAATAACATTTGATTTGATTTGTCCGCATCCCAAATGGCACTTCATTCACCGTATAGTGAACTATTTTTCTACCCATAAGTCTCTGGACAAAGTAGTGCACTACGTAGGGAATAGGGTGCCATTGGGGACACACTCCTAGGGCATGTCTGGCTCTAACCCTCTCCATCTGCTATTAGAGAAGACACGGTCACCATTGAACCTATACAGCACACTGAGAATACAGAAACACCTGATAATGACGGACTCCGCTATTCATGCATAGAATCTGACTGTCTGAGAGGCTTTGGGCTCTTACTGTGTATATAGGGGACAGTTCTAGAACACTAAGGTTGAGATGTGAAAAAGGCCTGCGCTTCCAATTCACGTGATAATAATCACAATAGGAAATCAATGAACTTTTACAACAGTTAAACAAATACTGTTGATGTTGATGTAAAAAAAAAAGAGCTTTAGAAATATCAATAATTGATTGATACATCTGAGAACTCAGAAATAGAGTGGAGACTTGACTGTGGCGAAAGAGACTCCTTTACATATGTAAAACGAGGGATGTAATTGTTTACCTTGTGTGTTTGTTATCGTTATCACTCCCAGTGCTGCAGTTGAACCCTGTTGGGAGAGGTCAACATTTTGTGACAGGGTTTAAGACTGCCCAACACACATCTATGTGTCTCTTTAGTCAAGTCTGTTAAAAAAACTGTCCAATATTTACAAACCCTATTTTTTTCCCCTGTCTTTTAGCTCCCTCGTTTTTAAAACAACGTAAACAGATTCAACTCAGAAGAGAGCTAAAGAAATATAACTGATAAAATACAAGTGAAATAAAAAGAAGTGTTGAGTATTCAAGAATAGAAAAAATAAATAATATATTTATATATATATATATGCAGATCTTACATTGATTCTTAGATGATTTCATCAGACATCAGTGTTTTGTCCTCTGACAACAACCCTGTGATTCCATAAACTTAAAGAACGAACCCTGTTTTCAGTACAACATAAATACAACAGTATGTTTCAACCACAGGATGAAAAGCGAACAGCGCCTCTGAACATTGAATATAAGGCCTATGTGCTCACATCCTTCAGATGAGCAGCAGTGACACGGAGAAGAAGAAAGGCTTCTTGTTGCCAACAACATGTGTGTACTGTAGTCTACGTCCTTATGCATTTTATTATCCTGTTTCATAACAAAAACAGTAAGAAAGAAAGATGGAGAGAAAGAAGTAAGACAGAGAGAATGAGAAAATGAGGAGAGACAGAGAGAACGATAGACAGAGAGAACAGAGAAGAGAGACAGAGAGATAGAAAGCGAGAGAGAGAGAGTAAGACAAAAGAACAATAGAACGAGACACAGAGAGAACGGTAGACAGAGAGACAGAGAGACAGAGAGACAGAGAGACAGAGAGCAGGAGAGACAGAGAGAAGGAGAGACAGAGAGACAGAGAGACAGAGAGACAGAGAGACAGAGAGGACAGAGAGACAGAGAGACAGAGAGACAGAGAGCAGGAGAGACAGAGAGACAGAGAGCAGGAGAGGACAGAGAGCAGGAGAGGACAGAGAGCAGGAGAGACAGAGAGACAGAGAGACAGAGAGACAGAGAGACAGAGAGACAGAGAGACAGAGAGCAGGAGAGACAGAGGAGACAGAGAGCAGGAGAGACAGAGAGACAGAGAGCCGGAGAGACAGAGAGTTGGAGAGACAGAGAGCAGGAGAGACAGAGAGACAGAGAGACAGAGAGACAGAGAGCAGGAGAGACAGAGAGTTGGAGAGACAGAGAGCAGGAGAGACAGAGATACAGAGAGACAGAGAGACAGAGAGCAGGAGAGACAGAGAGCAGGAGTTATCCACCCCTGAGTTAATGATGACAGTATCCCTCTATCCACCCTGAGTTAATGATGACAGTATCCCTCTATCCACCCCTGAGTTAATGATGACAGTATCCCTCTATCCACCCTGAGTTAATGATGACAGTATCCATCTCCACCCCTGAGTTAATGATGACAGTATCCCTCTATCCACCCCTGAGGTAATGATGACAGTATCCCTCTATCCACCCCTGAGTTAATGATGACAGTATCCCTCTATCCACCCCTGAGTTAATGATGACAGTATCCATCTATCCACCCCTGAGTTAATGATGACAGTATCCCTCTATCCACCCCTGAGTTAATGATGACAGTATCCCTCTATCCACCCCTGAGTTAATGATGACAGTATCCCTCTATCCACCCCTGAGTTAATGATGACCGTATCCCTCTATCCACACCTTAGTTAATGATGACAGTATCCCTCTATCCACCCCTGAGTTAATGATGACAGTATCCATCTATCCACCCCTGAGTTAATGATGACAGTATCCCTCTATCCACCCCTGAGTTAATGATGACAGTATCCCTCTATCCAACCTGAGTTAATGATGACAGTATCCCTCTATCCACACCGGAGTTAATGATGACAGTATCACTCTATCCACCCCTGAGTTAATGATGACAGTATCCCTCTATCCACCCCTGAGTTAATGATGACAGTATCCCTCTATCCACCCCTGAGTTAATGATGACAGTATCCCTCTATCCACCCCTGAGTTAATGATGACAGTATCCCTCTATCCACCCCTGAGTTAATGATGACAGTATCCATCTATCCACCCCTGAGTTAATGATGACAGTATCCCTCTATCCACCCCTGAGTTAATGATGACAGTATCCCTCTATCCACCCCTGAGTTATTGTGACAGTATCCATCTATCCACCCTGAGTTAATGATGACAGTATCCCTCTATCACCCCTGAGTTAATGATGACAGTATCCCTCTATCCACCCCTGAGTTATGAGGACAGTATCCATCTATCCACCCCTGAGTGTTAATGATGACAGTATCCCTCTATCCACCCCTGAGGTAATGATGACAGTATCCCTCTATCCACCCCTGAGTTAATGATGACAGTATCCCTCTGATCACCCCTGAGTTAATGATGACAGTATCCCTCTATCCACCCCTGAGTTAATGATGACAGATCCCTCTATCCACCCCTGAGTTAATGATGACAGTATCCCTCTATCCACCCCTGAGTTAATGATGACAGGATCCCTCTATCCACCCCTGAGTTAATGATGACAGTATCCCTCTATCCAAACCTGAGTTATGATGACAGTATCCCTCTATCACCACCTGAGTTAATGATGACAGTATCCCTCTATCCACCCCTGAGTTAATGATGACAGTATCCATCTATCCACCCATGAGTAATGATGACAGTATCCCTCTATCCACCCCTGAGTTAATGATGACAGTATCCCTCTATCCACCCCTGAGTTAATGATGACAGTATCCCTCTATCCACCCCTGAGTTAATGATGACAGTATCCCTCTATCCACCCCTGAGTTAATGATGACAGTATCCCTCTATCCACCCCTGAGTGTTAATGATGACAGTATCCCTCTATCCACCCCTGAGTTTATGATGACAGTATCCATCTATCCACCCCTGAGTTAATGAATGGACAGTATCCCTCTATCCACCCCTGAGTTAATGATGACAGTTATCCCTCTATCCACCCCTGAGTTAATGATGACAGTATCCATCTATCCAACCCCTGAGTTAATGATGACAGTACCCTCTATCCACCCCTGAGTTAATGATGACAGTATCCCCTCTATTCCACCCCTGAGGTAATGATGACAGTATCCCTCTATCCACCCCTGAGTTAATGATGACAGTATCCCTCTATCCACCCTGAGTTAATGATGACAGTATCCCTCTATCCACCCCTGAGTTAATGATGACAGTATCCATCTATCCACCCCTGAGTTAATGATGACAGTATCCATCTATCCACCCCTGAGTTAATGATGACAGTATCCATCTATCCACCCCTGAGTTAATGATGACAGTATCCCTCTATCCACCCCTGAGTTAATGATGACAGTATCCATCTATCCACCCCTGAGTTAATGATGACAGTATCCCTCTATCCACCCCTGAGTTAATGATGACAGTATCCCTCTATCCACCCCTGAGTTAATAATAATAATAGGATCCCTCAACAAATTCTTATTTACAATGACGGCCTGTCCCCGGCCAAACCCGGATGACGCTGGCCAATTGTGCGCCGCTCTATGGGACTCCCAATCACAGCCGGATGTGATGCAGCCTGGATTCGAACCAGGAACTGCAGTGATGCTTCTTGCACTGAGATGCAGAGCCTTTGGCCGCTGCGCCACTCGGGAGCCCAAGAGCTGCGGAAAGGAGGGATGGAGGAACGGAGGAATGGAGGGATGGTGGAATGGATTAACGGAGGGATGGAGGAAGGGAGGGACAGAGGAATGGAGGGATGGAGGAACTGGGGAAGGGAGGAGGAACGGAGGGATGGAGGGAGGGAGGAACGGAGGAAGGGAGGAACGGAGGGATGGAGGGATGGAGGAACTGGGGAAGGGAGGAACGGAGGGATGGAGGGATGGAGGAACTGGGGAAGGGAGGAACGGAGGGATGGAGGGATGGAGGAACTGGGGAAGGGAGGAACGGAGGGATGGAGGGATGGAGGAACTGGGGAAGGGAGGAACGGAGGATGGAGGGATGGAGGAACTGGGGAAGGGAGGAACGGAGGGATGGAGGGATGGAGGAACTGGGGAAGGGAGGAACGGAGGGATGGAGGAAGGGAGGGACGGAGGAATGGGGGGATGGTGGAATGGATTAAAGGAGGGATGGAGGAAGGGAGGGACCAGAGGAAGGGAGGAGGAACGGAGGGATGGAGGGATGGAAGAACTGGGGAAGGGAGGAACAGAGGGATGGAGGGATGGAGGGATGGAGGGATGGAGGGATGGAGGGATGGAGGGTATGGAGGGATGGAAGGATGGAGGGATTCCAACCTTCTGTGATCTACAGCAGATATCAATGAAATGGAACCAATGTATGTCCTGTAGTCAGGGACTGACAACATGACCTCTTCAAAGGAAAGGCAATGAGAGAGAGAGAAGCGGAAAATAGATTTGACTGATACTTCTGTAAATAGTTTCAGAATAGTGATTACTTATCAGTAGTAATTTAAACTACGGAGTCGCGCTGTCATTAACGTGTGACGTAAAGCAGAAGAACGAAGATCGATCATTTTTCTCTCAACGCCCATTGGAGTCAATATCAACGCTTTACTGAAGCTCTTCAGGTGGACAAACATCAATTTAGGAGCCAGATTGATGGTCATCCAGGCAGAATAGCCACATCCCAGGGGAAACACATCCCTTGATGAACAACACATGACTACGGCATGAACAGGGTGCTCCCACAGTTACCATGGCAGGTTAAGGACTGACCGCTTCCTTATTTAAACCATTTAAACCATTTACGCTGTTTGCTCCACAGCCCTGCCAGTCCAACCCCCTAATGTACAGACCCCCCTAATGTAGTGGTTTGAGCCAATCACTAATGAATCAACTGAGGATCATGGCTGTGTTCACCATCTTGACTTGATCACCCACTCTACCTGCAGTGTATCTAGTCTATATGGGAGATCACCACTCTACTACAGTGTATCTAGTCTATATGGAAGATCACCACTCTACCTACAGTGTATCTATTCTATATGGAAGATCACCACTCTAACCTACAGTGTATCTAGTCTATATGGAAGATCACCACTCTACCTACAGTGTATCTATTCTATATGGAAGATCACCACTCTACCTACGTGATCTAGTCTATATGGAAGATCACCACTCTACCTAACAGTGGTATCTAGTCCTATGGAAGATCACCACTCTACCTACAGTGTATCTAGTCTATATGGAAGATCACCACTCTACCTACAGTGTATCTAGTCTATACGGAGATCACCACTCTACCTACAGGTGTATCTAGTCTATATGGAAGATCACCACTCTACCTACAGTGTATCCTAGTCTATATGGAAGATACCCACTCTTACCTACAGTGTATCTAGTCTATATGGAAGATCACCACTCTACCTACAGTGTATCTATTCTATATGGAAGATCACCACACTACCTACAGTGTATCTAGTCTATAGGAAGATCACCACTCTACCTACAGTGTATCTAGTCTATATGGAAGAATCACCACTCTACCTACAGTGTATCTAGTCTATATGGAAGATCACCACTCTACCACAGTGTATCTAGTCTATATGGAAGATCACCACTCTACCTACAGTGTATCTAGTCTATATGGAAGATCACCACTCTACCTACAGTGTATCTAGTCTATATGGAAGATCACCACTCTACCTACAGTGTATCTAGTCTATATGGAAGGTCACCACTCTACCTACAGTTGTATCTAGTCTATATGGAAAGGTCACCACTCTACCTACAGTGTATCTAGTCTATATGGAAGATCACCACTCTACCTACAGTGTATCTAGTCTATGGAAAATCACCACTCTACCTACAGTGTATCTAGTCTATAGGAAGATCACCAGTCTACCTACAGTGTATCTAGTCTATAGGAAGGTCACCACTCTACCTACAGTGTATCTAGTCTATATGGAAGATCACCACTCTACCTACAGGTATCTAGTCTATATGGAAGATCACCACTCTACCTACAGTGTATCTAGTCTATATGGAAGGTCACCACTCTACTACAGTGTATCTAGTCTATATGGAAGATCACCACTCTACCTACAGTGTATCTAGTCTATATGGAAGATCACCACTCTACCTACCGCGTATCTAGTCTAATGGAAGATCACCACTCTACCTACAGTGTATCTAGTCTATATGGAAGATCACCACTCTACCTACAGTGTATCTAGTCTATATGGAAAGATCACCACTCTACCTACAGTGTATCTATTCTATATGGAAGATCACCACTCTACCTACAGTGTATCTAGTCTATATGAAAACCATCAATCTGCCTACAGTGTATCTAGTCTATATGGAAGATCACCACTCTACCTACAGTGTATCTATTCTATATGGAAGATCACCACTCTACCTACAGTGTATCTAGTCTATATGGGAGATCACCACTCTACCTTACAGTGTATGTAGTCTATATGAAACCATCAATCTTCCTACAGTGTATCTAATATGAAAATTACATACAGTGCATTCGGAAAGTATTCAGACCCCTTACTTTTTCCACATTTTGTAACATTACAGAATTGTTCTAAAATGAATTAAATTGTTTTTTTTCTCCAGTCATCAATCTACAAACAATAACCCATAATGACAAAGCAAAAACAGGTTTCTAGAAATGTTTGCAAATGTACAAAAATTCTAACTGAAATATCACATTTACATAATTAATTAGTACTTTGTTAAAGCACATTAGGCTTCGAATACCGACTTGAGTCTTCTTGGGTATGATGCTACACAAGCTTGGCATATCTGTATTTGGTCAGTTTCTCCCATTATTCTCTGCAGATCCTCTCAAGCTCTGTCAGGTTGGATGAGGAGCGTCGCTACACAGCTATTTTTCAGGGACTCTCCAGAGATGTTCGATCGGGTTGAAAGTCCGGGATCTGGCTGGGCCACTCAAGGACATTCAGAGACTTGTCCCAAAGCCACTCTTGCGTTGTCTTGGCTGTGTGCTTAGGGTCATTGTTCTGTTGGAAGGTGAACTTTCGCCCCAGTATGAGGTCCTGAGCGCTCTGGAGCAGGTTTTCATCAAGGATCTCTCTGTACTTTGCTTCCTATCATCTTTCCCTTGATCCTGACTAGTCTCCCAGTCTCTGCCGCTGAAAAACATCCCCACAGCATGCTGCAACCCACCATGCTTCACCGTAGGGATGGGTGCAAGGTTTCCTCCAGATGTGACGTTTGGCATTCAGGCCAAAGAGTTCAATCTTGGTTTCGTCAGACCAGAGAATCTTGTTTCTCATGGTCTGAGACACCTTTAGGTGCCTTTTGGCAAACTCCAAGCAGGCTGTCATGTGCCTTTTACTGAGGAGTGGCTTCCGTCTGGCCCACTCTACCATAAAGGCCTGATTGGTGGAGGGCTGCGGAGATGGTTGTCCTTCTGGAATGTTCTCCTATCTCCACAGAGGAACTCTGGAGCTCTGTCAGAGTGACCATCGGGTTCTTGGTCACCTCCCTGACCAAGGCCGTTCTCCCCCAATTGATCAGTTTGGCCGGGCGGCCATCTCTAGGAAGAGTCTTGGTGGTTCCAAACTTCTTCCATTTAAGAATGATGGAAGCCACTATCTTATAGGGTACTTTCAATGATGCAGAAATGTGTTGGACCCCAGATCTGTGCCTCGACACAATCCTGTCTCGGAGCTCTACAGACAATTCCTTCGACCTCATGGCTTGGTTTTTGCTCTGACATGCACTGTCAACTATGGGAGCTTATATAGACAGGTGTGTGCCTTTCCAAATCATGTCCAATCAATTGAATTTACCACAGGTGGACTACAATGAAGTTTGTAGAAGAACATCTCAAGAATGATCAATGGAAACAGGATGCACCTGAGCTCAATTTCAAGGTCTCATAGCGAAGGGTCAGAATAGTTACAGGATGTCAATAAGTTATTCTGTTTTTTATTTGTAATACATTTGCAAAAATTTCCCCAAACATTTTTTTGCTTTTTCATTATGTGTGTAGATTGATGAGGAACTTTTTTTTTTTAATCCATTTTAGAATAAGGCTGTAACGTAACAACATTTGGAAAAGTCTGAATACTTTCCGAATGCAGTGTATTTGACAGTAAGTAGCAGTAGATAATAATACTAAATCCCAAACCCTTGGATTTCAGACAACAGAGATGAAGAAGCAGACCTTGGTAATAATCTCTGTAGTTTTAAGTGACAGTCAGCTCCTACTCTCTAGATAAGAGACTGTCGAACGGCCAGAGTTGAATCCCAAGGTAAGTGTGAAATATTTAGCCTTTATTAGCGTTATCATCTTAGTCCTGTCAGAAACACATGTACCCCATCCACCCAGTCAACTCTGACTGTGTCATGGCTGATGGCTTGTCTTAATTCCTAACTATCCAAACTATCAAAGCCCTTTAAGAATAATGATCATGTCTGAAGTCAAGATGGGATGTCAGCTAAGCAGGAGAGGCCCCAGACATCCAGAGCTGTCAATAACCGTTAGCCCACATCCCCACTCGCCTTCTCAAATGACCTGCCTTAAATGCATGCGGCCGGTCCCCTGTTTAGAGGTGTGAGGTCATGTACATTAACATTCACCACCAAACAAACCCAGAGTATCCAGATCCCTGTAGTATTACTGCCTGACACATTGGAGGGACCAGGGACCAGGGACCAGGGAACAGGGACCAGGGACCAGGACCAGGGACCAGGGACCAGGGACCAGGGACAGGGAACAGGGAACAGGGACCAGGGACCAGTGGACCAGGGACCAGGACCAGGGACCAGGGACCAGGGACCAGGGACCAGGGACCAGGGAACAGGGACCAGGGACCAGGGACCATAGGGAACAGGGACCAGGGACAGGGACCAGGGGACCAGGGACCAGGGACCGGGACCAGGGACCAGGGACCAGGGACCAGGGACCAGGGACCAGGGAACATGGACCAGGGATCAGGGAACATGGACCAGGGATCAGGGAACAGGGAAACAGAGAACAGGGACCAGGGAACAGGGAACAGGGAACAGGGAACAGGGACCAGGGATCATTGACCAGGGATCAGGGAGATCCGCTGTCTCTCCTTCTCTCTCTTCCCTCTATCTCTCTCTGTCATGCATTCACAGTAGAAGATATAATACAAGATTGACATCTTGAATCTTGACACTGTTGGGGCTGTCGTTTTGTTTGCATTGAGGTCAAAGCTGAGGATCAACTGACCAAAGGCACTGTCACTGTAACAGACCTGTGACATGTATAAAGAGACATCTTCATATGACCTACCCATACATCACTGACTGTGCAGTAGCCTAATCTGAGGGAACACATAGAATTCAACCCATCTATTATAGCGGCTGGTTGCATGTCAAAACGGGGACATGACTTACATACAATGACTAGAACAAGCATGTGATTTGCTGCTGCAGCTTCTACCAGGGCTATGGGCTACTGTATTCATGATCCAGCACACCACCAGAGAATGACCCTAATGCCCTCTAAACATGGAGGTTAACTGGTGATCATGAGGCTAAGGACCGGTCAAGCCTGGTGTCAAGACTTCCTTTTTATTTCTCTATACTACTCACACCACTCCCAGTTTCACAGCCTCCCAACACCATTGGTCTTTTTCTCTCACGCTCTCTCTCTCACGTTTCCTCTCTCTCTCTCTCTCTCTCTCTCTCTCTCTCACGTTTCCTCTCTCTCTCTCTCTCTCTCTCTCTCCCTCACGTTTCCTCTCTCTCTCTCTAATTGTGCATCCATTCCTCATTTTAAAAACAGCATCCGGAGTTGGCATCACAGTGCCTTGCACTTTTAAGGAGTTGTGGCTGCCTGATTCCCTGTGTGTTAATCTGAATACTGTGGCTGCCTGATTCCCTGTGTGTGAATCTGAATACTGTGGCTGCCTGATTCCGTGAGTGTTAATCTGAATACTGTGGCTGCCTGATTCTCTGTGTGTTAATCTGAATACTGTGGCTGCCTGATTCTCTGTGTGTTAATCTGAATACTGTGGCTGCCTGATTCTCTGTGTGTTAATCTGAATACTGTGGCTGCCTGATTCTCTGTGTTAATCTGAATACTGTGGCTGCCTGATTCCCTGTGTGTGAATCTGAATACTGTGGCTGCCTGATTCCCTGAGTGTTAATCTGAATACTGTGGCTGCCTGATTCCCTGTGTGTTAATCTGAATACTGTGGCTGCCTGATTCCCTGTGTGTTAATCTGAATACTGTGGCTGCCTGATTCCCTGTGTGTTAATCTGAATACTGTGGCTGCCTGAATCCCTGAGTGTTAATCTGAACGCTGTGGCTGCCTGATTCCCTGAGTGTTAATCTGAATACTGATTCCCTGTGTGTTAATCTGAATACTGTGGCTGCCTGATTCCTTGTGTGTGAATCTGAACGTTGTGGCTGCCTGATTCCCTGTGTGTTAATCTGAATACTGTGGCTGCCTGATTCCCTGTGTGTTAATCTGAATACTCTGGCTGCCTGATTCCCTGTGTGTTAATCTGAATGCTGTGGCTGCCTGATTCCCTGAGTGTTAATCTGAATACTCTGGCTGCCTGATTCCCTGTGTGTTAATCTGAACGCTGTGGCTGCCTGATTCCCTGTGTGTTAATCTGAATACTGATTCCCTGAGTGTTAATCTGAACACTGTGGCTGCCCTGAGGCTAAGGCTGAGTGTTGATAAGGAGATTAATCCCTGAAGAGCCCCTCTCTCGTTCCTCTGCAACCAG